>NW_017386058.1:244031-318233 GCF_000237925.1 Schistosoma mansoni
AAGTCGACATAGATCAGCACGCACATTCATCAACCGATAAAAACGGATGGTATTCTGTGTGTAAATTTCAAAATACCCCCCCTTCTTTGTTTCATCACTGTTCAAAATGAAGATAGTTCGCCAGGTCAGCTCATCCTTCAAAATATAAAGTCCTCTTCACTGCCACTATCCCCGAATCTCATTGACTCTGTGAATGGAACACGCCGCGATTCTATGGTTTACCCAATGTTCACATGACACGTCCTCCTCTTCGTTCAGTTTTAGATATGTATAATTCACCCTACCATCAAACTGCAAAATGGTTAGTTCGAATCCTACATCCCTTACACAAACTAATCGTCAACAGAAGCGTGAAAGACGTTTTCGATTTTATTTTTTGTCTATTACTATTGAGAATATAACAAGTATAACGTTTGGATTTTTCTATAGTAGTTTTAAATCATATTTGTTGCCTTTTTTTGAAAATTAATACACTAATGAATAAACATCTTTATTTTCTGTTGAGATATTGTAGCTACATTTTAAATTTAATCGATATATTTCAGCTAGAAGCAGTCTGAAAAATTATTGTTTTTGATTCTTTACTATGTCTTGAAAGGTTACTAAATTATCAAAATAGACTAGTAGTAATATTAAGATGGTGGGGAAGATTTGTAGCTCAGGTGGATGATTTTGATGGAGTTTTGTTCTCTGAGCTGGTTGGTTTGATCGTTCTTCTGAACGACATCATCAGCACAAACATCAGACATCTATTTGGTAATATATTTTGTTTGAGATAATAATTTTCTTTTTACACTTGAGATGAGCACAAGTTTAGAAAAAAAGTGGTTGAAACATATCACTTGGTAACTGTTTAGTTGTATAATTCTATAATTCTAATGCACATTTTTCATGGGTAGTTTGTAGAGTAATGTTTACTTTAAAAGTGATTACAGATGTAGACTCATTGAAGATTAAACATTTATGTAGTTTTATTTTGTAAACAATTGAGGGTGTTAAACACAATCGTACACGCGAACAAACCTGATATTTTCATGTCTCAATTCATTTAGAGTAGTTAGAACTAGATTTAAGTCTACTACCTATTAGTTGTAAGCCATCTTATACCTATTAAGCCACAACTTCATATACTACATAGCCGAGACTATAATTTATGGACGAACTAATCAGATATAAGAAAACAGGCCTTGGATTTTGGCGCGAAATCCATTCATCCATTTGGCTAAATGGCGTTTTGACATTTTAGCTGATGTCAGTTCATGATGAAACCCCTAAATCTAGTTCCTAACCTTAACCATCAATTGTAAATCACATTGTTTTATAACCTTCGTTCAATCCTAATTAGTAGATGGTCATCTTCAAGTTCACTTTAGCATTACTCAAAGGTCATCCACAAATTATAGTCTCACAATTACCAATACTAAAGAGCATTAAAGCTGAGTTGTTCAATGTAAACGTAATGTTCAATATTAGTCGGGGATATTAACCACTTAAATTTCAAACAACTGGTAGTCATTGTTTTGCATTTTAGGTTAACTTGAATTATGATGGAAAATGTGAAATAGTTCTTGGGAACAACAAAATGAATCAAGATGAATCTACATAACTCTCTCTTTATGTATATGTGTTTGTGAAACAAAACAATCATTTTTGGTCCATGAAACAAGTAATGATTTCATTTTGTTTTGTTAGAAAGTTTAATATTTCTAATATGTGATTAATCTTTTAATTAATGTAAACTGATTATAACAAATTTAATGTTAGACAAAAACAAAATCTAGTTTACGAAGAGTCAAAAAATATATATAATTAAAGAATTCGAAATAAATACAGGAAAAATAAATTGTTAGAGTTGACAATGAAAATGTTATGTTTTAATGTCGAGTATTCTGTTATGGTCATCACACAGACTATCGTCTATTTGGACTCAGTAACTAAATAGATAACGCAATGCAGTATGAAACGAACAGTATCAGGTTCGAGTCCTGGATTGAACATTAACTCTAGGATGCAGGCATATCCAGCTGATGTATCCCAAATGGGAAGAAATGCGTTCCCTGGATTCTACCACTAAACACTGTCCATTTCTGTTTATAATGATTATGAATGTGATGACAATATCGAGGTAATACTTATAGCATGCACATATGCCAATGAGAGGCTGGGTACATGCAGTCTCTAACATCAATGGGTAGATTCAAACAATCATCACAAATGAACAGATAAACTTCGTTTAATTTTCCAAATGAAATGTACTACTACTTTATTTATCATTGAAAAGTGTGTATATACTGAGTTATGAAATACAATTCTTCTGACGAAGATCTCCGAGAAAGTCTGATTAGTATAATAATTAGCATTAGCGGTAATCATTTGAATTAGGTTTTGTAAAAAGAAAGTAGAAATGCGGAGTAAGTAAAGCTTATTCAGCTTTATGACCACTGAATATAAATAATCACTGGATAAATCTCAAAGTATCCTTAGTTCTTGTGTGAATTCATAGTATTTTCATTGGTATATATATACTGAACTACGAATGTTACCATATACTCAGGGTAAATAAACATTATTTTAGCTCAATCACATGTTTCTTGAAAATTAGTAGAGAAAAACAAGTTTGTGAGTAGTTTCATTTATTACATTTAAGGTTTTTCATACTTTCACGTTTCATTGGTGAATTTATTTTATTATTTAAACACATAAATATTGGTACAAGGAAGCACCAGATACATATGAGCCACACAAATCTCATTTGATTTGTGTGAAGGCTGTGATACTACCCGGGTGCCCAAACTGAAGCAGGTGGTTTTCTTAGGGAGCTACACCCAGAGCCTTTGACCTAAAGGTCTGATCCAAAAGGCATTGGAGCATCGTAAGGAGATGCAGTCCCATGGTAGTTGGTGACCAACGATTGATTCATACGCCATTTGTTCCCTCAGGATATTGGAGCCCATGTGCACCATTGGTTTGGAATCAGGGTTTTCCAACTCCCCTAGGTGGACCCTCCGTGTCCACTAACACGGTTAAAGCGCCGGACATTCGCTTTTCGTTCAATCAATTTCGTAAACAACACCCGTGGTGCGAGAAGGCAGTGAGTAGGACTTCCCTGGCAGTGGTTGTATGCACATGGTCATGTAAGAGCATTTCGAGAGGAAGAGCGGACTCTCCTCACTCTCTGCCGTATCAGGGCCTTTGCGGATACATATTATGATATTCAGTTATAAGTCTAACGGATATCTGTCATTTTTAAAGATGGATTCAAGCAAGAAACGAAATCAGTAAGAGCCATCCGAGGGTGACAAAAAAACACAAGACAATCGCTCCTTTTTATTTTGAGATTACTCAGGAATATGGACCCACAAATTGTTACTTTGGTGTTGCCTATGTTGCCTGGAAAGATGATGAATGCTTCATAGTTACTCCAATCAGTCCTTAGAACGCAACTTCAACAAGATCATCTTCTGTAGCTATCGGTCCTTTCAACCTCTCACAAAGTCATAGTCAATATGATCGCGCACCTAAGTGCTTTGTGATGAACATGATAAAAATTCAGACAAAGAGTCGCTATCCATTGAATCTAGTCCATCCATTTTAACTACCCTATCTAGTCCTGCCAGTATTAAGAGACTGTTGTGCTTTCAGCTCAGTCACAGCTGCTCACTGAAAATTCGGGACACACACTTGATTGTTAGTCATCTTTATACTCTATATAATTATTTGATTAAATGGTTTGTTAAGATTTGTTAACTTTGAATTCAGCATTTACCATTAAATGATGACAGTTGAAGTTAGTCACCTCCTAATGATATTGAATGATGGATACATTATATAGTAAACAGATAAGTTAGCTATTCGGTAGTTGAATGATATTGTACTAGTCACAAAATTTATGGGTTATAGATTAAGTTCCTTAAGTTGTCATAGGTTGGCACTTCTGAATGCTCATAAACTATGATAGATTTAAGTTTTAGTGGATTTTTTTCTCTGATCTGGATGGTTTGGTTGTTGAGCTTTCATCTTTTTTTCTGAATGCCATTATCAGCATAAACTTCAGATAGAAGTAAAGTGTTCGAATTTCTCCATATAAGACTAACAGCTTATCCTGTAGACCTCAAACTTGATTGGTTATCCAACTCAGAGAATAAAACCACTAAAATCATCCACCTAAGCTATAAATTTTCTTTATCATCTCAGCTTTAGATTTATAAGAAAACTAATCTTTAAATATACATATCAGGCTCTCATTAAATTTTGATAAATGGGAGTTTTAATAGATATATTCTTTTATATAGTTGAAATCATGAGTCAACTGAAACAAGACCAACATGGAAAACCTAGAAGCACTGGACGGCCTTTTCGTCCTATTGTGGGACTCTTCAGCAATGCGCATCCACGATCCCGCCTCACGAGATTCGATTATATAAAATTACTAAAATATCCACAAAACCCCCTTCAGATATTTTCTTGTCTTCAATAAATTAAATTAGTCATAACATTTTCATCACTATAAATTGTACATTTTTCAAGTTTACTCCAATAACTTCATAAAATGATGCTTGATTTATTTAAGAAAGAAAACACTAAAAAAAATTGAATAAAGCAAAGTATTTTTAACATAAAATTTTATATATAACTGAGTCATTTTCCTATCAAGAAGATATATATGATCATATTAGTATAAATAAAAATTAAAACCATGTTGTTTTAAACGTCAATGAGGAGATTCAAACAAACAATACTAAGTAAATTCAAACTTCACCCCATTGCACAAGCAAGTGGCTATTAGGACTCAGTAGCTAAGTGGATGACGCAATATAGTTTGAAGCGAAAGGTATTGGGTTCGAGTGTTGGAGGTGAACATCAACTATGAGATGCAGGTACATCCAACTGACGAGTCCCAAATAGAACGAAACTCGCGTCCTGTATTCCACTGCTAGCCACTATCCATCATTGCTTATTATGTTGTTATCAGTTTAAATGTTGTATTCTATTCAATAAAGAAATTTTTAAATCTTATAATTTTTATCTACAGCTAAGTAACATAAAAGAAACTAGTTTATGTTTAGTTTATCTCTATGATGGTAATTAAATTATTTATGTACAATAATTATTGATACACTAAGGTAGGTAAAAGAAAAGATGTTTAGATAGTGTAATACCATAAATTCTTTATCAGTCTTATTATTATTATTATAACTATATGGTATATAAAAGTTTACCAAACAATGTTGCTACAGGGTTTGTTTATCAGTTTATTATTTCGTCAAAAGAATATGTGTATCCATGTTGGTACACTGAAATAAAGATTAACATTATACTATGGAATTAGTCAAATTCATGTATTATTAATATTATAGTTATCAGTGGTCTTTTGTTTTACATTTTCTGAGCTTTTATAAGAATAAAACTGTATTTATTTTACTTTAATTTATATTTTCGATACAGAGTTAAATATCTTCCAAGATAGTTTGGATGTGTTCCAAGAATTAAATGTGTAAAGTAAGCAAAGATGGATAGTGGCTAGTAGTGGAATCCACAACGCAAGTTTAGTCCTATTTGGGACTCGTCAGCTAGATGTACCTGCGACTCATAGTTGATGTTCACTCTGAGACTCGAACCCAGTACCGTTCGCTTCAAACGCCATCACGTTATCCACTCGGCCACTGAGTCCTAATAGCCACTTGCTTACAGTGCTTGTGAATTAAGGCTATATCGAGGCAATATGCACAGTATGCACATATGCCAATTAGAGACTGACCAGTTGCAGTCCTAACACATCGATGGGAAGATTCAAACAAACAATACTAAATGAAATTAATTAAATGTGTATAGTTTTTCTTTCTTGTGTTAAACTATGTTAATCCCTATACAGAATTTTGTTTTAAAGAAAAAATCATGTTGTGTGAAGTGAAAGAATTTTTTGTTACTAATTTGACGGGATATGCAAAAAATTATTGGTTATTTTTGGCGTCTTTTAGGTTTATTGAAGTTGCACACAATCAAAAACAATAGCACAAATACAGATTATTTAATATATATCCCGTTAAAGTTTAAAACTACCAGTCGATGTGTTCTAAAAATTATAGAATATTTAAAAAGTTGAAATTAAATAATGAGAAACTTAAAAGTTGTCAAATGGTTTGTATTACCAGGTTATATTTACCCTTTTAGTTCTGTCAAACAACATAAATAATACCCATCAAAGGTAAATGATTTCTTACACGTTTATTAAAAGTTAATCTAAACGATTTATTAAAAAAATTACAGGTTACCTATTACTTACTTACGCCTGTTACTCCCAATGAAGCATAGGCCAACGATTAGCATTCTCTAACTCAATCTTTCCTGGGCCTTCCGTTCTAGTTCTATCCAGTTGTTCATTCTTCTCATGTCTGTCTTCATTTCTCGGAGTAATGTGTCCTCTAGTCCTCCTATTTTCCTTTGACCTTCGGGATTCCATATGAGGGCTTGTCTTGTGATGCAGTTGGGTGATTTCCTCAATATGTGTCCAATCCACTTCTAGTGCTTCTTTCTGATTTTTTCGTCCGCTGAAATCTGGTTTGTTGTCTCCCACAGTAGGTTGTTGATGATGGTGTCTGGCCAATGGATTCGAAGTATTTTGTGTGGATAACTGTTAATAAACACTTGTGTCTTCTGTATGGTGGCTTACGTTGTTCTCCAGGTTTCCGCTCCAAACAGTAGAATTGTCTTGACATTTGTATTGAAAATTCTAATCTTGGTGTTGGTTGACAATTGTTCTTCAGTTGTAAATATGTTGCTCTTGCTTCTTCGATCCGCACCTTAAAATCTACATCAGATCCACCTTGTTCATCCATGATACTGCCCAACAGGTTACCTATGCTTGTTATCAAATAACTTGTAATTACTACTTTTGAAAAGTATTTTATTATCAAATAAAGGCCTTTGTGAATGATTATCAGTTTGTTAGGGTTAAGTATATTTTATTGAAATTAGATTAGACTAACTGATCAATGTAGCTTAATTTAATATTATTAAGTTTAATTCACTATTTTAATATGGTAATAATTAAAAATGGATAAATTAAAAAAAATACCGTTGAACTTTGTCTTACCGTAGTAGGTTGTTATGTTTGTACATACAAGCATTTCTGTCTTGTACTAATGATTTTTTATTTCAACGAATTTAACCTGCATGAAAACTTAACACAGAATAGTATTTTACAACTAATTGATCACTAGGTAGTGATCTATGTCATGTGTGTCAAGTCCTTTAATTGTAAATATATCCCATTCCCATAGGAGGTCAGTCGCGGCTTGGATAGCTCAGTCGTAATGTCTCTGACTGTAAAGCTGAGTGACACAGGATTGAATCCGTCAGGGAGCATCGGTTCCCTCAAGATTACAGATACACTTTGCTAACGAGTGTCAAAGAACTCGAAACCTAGGTCCAGAGTTTGTTACCGACTACCTACAACCACTGTCTTACAGAATAGTAATACACATTAACCAAGTGGGTTTCTTTAAACATAGGATTTAATCTATACTGATCTCAGTAAACTGACGCAACAAAAGAAATGCGAATAATTTATCACTAACATTCATGTATTACAAATCAATTCTGCTTGTTACACTTTTTATAGTTAGGCGGTTCCGTTGAATTTCATACAATATCACTGTTGCTATCAGTCAAGCTACACAATAATGTAATAGGATATTTTCCTTACGTTACAATGCGCTAAAGTCAATAGTGAACGGATAAAAATAAATACAATTAGAAGGTCAGAATCACATGTATATCTAATTTAAATACAAAATATTTCACTGATACAATAATTCACAACGTGTAAAGTAGTAAAGTATCCCTACCTGACTACTAGAAATATGAATAATTTTACATTAACAAAACAAATACACACCACTTTAAAATTACTGTCCTGTTACGAGTTACATATTAGAAAAACAACAACTAAACTATACATAAACTTTATACTAGAAATAACCTTTATGGTATCAAATGAAGGATGGGGTTAAAGAACATGAACAGTATTCATTCATTCAGTAATATATCATAAATAATAATATTGAATATCTAGGAAAAGGTAATCATTACAAGTTCCTACCTATTTACTCTTTGTTTACTAAAAAGAAAAGATCTCCCTTTCTGGAAACCTTAAAAAAGAATAATACTGACAGTTCTTAGATTCTAGCCTAATATTTATGTAATATAATTAAATTTAATAGAGATACCCTTTTTCTTGCTTTTGTATAGATAACTTATTGACATGATAAACAAATATCTATATATATATATGTATACATATGTATATAAATGTAATATAAAGAAGTCAATTTATCAAGGTGAAATGTTTTCCGATCTCTTTTTTGGTTTTTGTTTTTGATATTTTATTCTAGAATTAAGGATTGAATATGGGAAAGAAGAGGTTAGTATATTGGAAAATATTTTCAGAAGGGGGTTTAGTGGAGATTTTAGTAATTTCCTATAACTGAGGTCATGAGTCAATTGAAGCTAGACCAACATGGAAAACCTGGAAGCACTACTTGACGGCCAACTTGTACTATTGTGGGACTCCTCAGCAGTGCGCATGCACAATCCCGCCTCACGAGATTCGAACCCAGGACCTACCTACTAGTGACTGGCTCCATGAGGTAATTCCTGGAGTTCTAGTGAGAAGTCGTGACCAGTGGAGCTAATCCATGTCAGGTAGAAACAAGTATATACCTTAGTGCAGTGGAAGATAGTCGTGCAATTTCGTGGATTGGTTGAGGCTAGACATTAACATCGTTGGATTCCGGCTCAGTGGTCTATCAGTTAAGTGCTCTAGCACGAGACTGGTAGGTCCTGGGTTCGAATCTCGTGAGGCGGGATCATGGATACACACTGCTGAGGAGTCCCACAATAGGACGAAACGGCCGTCCAGTGTTTCCATGTTTTCCATGGTGGTCTAGCTTCAATTGACTTATGATTTCAACCGTGAAAATATTGAAATATCCACAAGAAACCCCTTCTGATATTTCATTTAATCTATCGACTCTTGGCAGTTGTTTGGTGTAATAGCTAATTATTCATTCATTCACTTTGTACACTTCATTTCGATATAACATGGGCTAAGAATCCCTAGTTATTTAGTTGGTTTGATAATGAATAGAAAATTCCATTTTACAATGATTTTAAATTTAAATAAACAAACTACTAAATCGTAAAGGTTTCTGTTTTATCTATTTATTTTTTCCCACTGGTTACTATCCAGTTACTAGTCGGCGTAAGTATCTGAGCTCTGCTGAAGACTATTTACAGCCTGAATAATCCAGCTTTAGCATCATTTTTTATGACATAGAGTGATTTAGGTTCAAACTTAACGGGCAGTATTATTTGTTTTATAATTATAGATTTTCCTTGATGAAAAGAATTAACTGATAAAAAAACATTATCCGAGGTTGTCCAATGGTTGCATTTCGCCACTTAACAATAACATGTAATTACAAAAATAAGTAAATAAACAAAAGTCGATATCAGGCAAGGAACCATATCTTGCGATACAGTCAGTCATGATACTGATATAATGTAAGCTTCTTCTCCAACCTCAACTACAAGAACTATATCATTTCAATGAAACTACCTTCAAGCTATGAACGCCGTGATCAACGTCGCCTGCGACCACTGTAAGTGACAGTTTATGATCACTCGAATTAAAATGAAACAGAAAACAGTGAGATCAAAGACATTTAATAGGAAGAATATATTTGTAAAATCTCAACGAATGAATTCGAAGTAAATTCAACTTTTCGCCTGGCAATCTGGTCCAAGTTTTTTCAAGGAAATATAATCAAACATCAGAATTATTGAATATAAATAGGTACATGATTCTCCGGTTTATGGTATACTGAATAGGTCGTCCAGCCAGGCGAAACGTTGGATTTACTTCAAATTCATTCGCTGAGATATTACAAATATATTATTCCTATTTAATGTTTTACATCAACTCGGTACCCAAATACTGTGAAACTATTCGCTCTAATTTAGACAAAAGTTCTTAAAAAGTGGGATCAAAGCTTTAAAAACAAAAGAGAATCACTTTTCTAAACAACCTTCAAGCATTTACAATGTATACAGTAAGTCATGATTAACCATTATATAAACATGTATTAATATATTTTTCTATCATTCTTTTTAAAAATAATTGTTCGTTATTATTCAATAAACATTTTACAAAGTAAACAAAATTTCTCAGGATTATTTTAACTTTTCACCTAAACAAATCTGTTTGTTTGTTTACTGAATGAATGATTCTTATTCATTATCTAATTAAATGTTTATTGGTATTAAATTCACTTAGTATTGTTTGTTTGAATCTTCCCAATGATGTTTAGGACTGCAACTGGAAAGTCTCTTATTGGCATATGTGCATACTGTGCGTATTGCCTCGATATAGCATAAATTCACAAGCACTGTAAGCAAGTGGCTATTAGGACTCAGTGGCCGAGTGGATAACGTGATGGCGTTTGAAGCGAACGGTACTGGACTCGAGTCCCAGAGTGAGCATAAACTCTGAGACGCAGGTACATCTAGCTGACGAGTCCCAAATAGGACTAAACTTGCGTTGTGGATTCCACTGCTAGCCACTATCTTTGCTTTATTGGTATTGTTTATATAAACAAAAAAGATTTTGGTTTCATTATGTAATAAATTAATTCGTTTGTTGTTTATTAACCTGAATTTAAATGAATAAATAAAACAGAAAGTAAAAATCGACTCTGTTTTTTTAGAAAAAAAGTCTCTGATGATATTTAATACTCATATGAACATATTTTTTAAGGTGTTCAAATGAAGAAAACGAATTTTTCAGCAAACGTTTAAAGTAATAGTCTTTGAAGTCAGTTTGTAGTGAACAAGAAGACGAACGAGGACAATCGAATGTATTTGAGCACAAAATTACAGAATATTTCAGTAAAATATGAGAACCATATAGTAAGCAGTTAATTTGCAAACTATCAATCAATTATCTCAATTCTGACTGTTCCTTCTGTAAATGTCAGTCCATTGTATCTGATTATTATTGTTCATGCATTTTCATACCAATTGAGTCGTGTCCCTGTTCTCTCCTTTTCGATCTACTGAAATGCATTCTATGCCCGACAATCGTTATATACTATTTATGTGGATATAAGTAACCCACACCACAGGTTAAATATGTACGATATATATATATATATATATATATATATATATATATACAGACAGAGAGAGAGGCCCGACATTTTGCTCTCCTAAAAATTACAAAATCTAATAAAACAAATTCGATATAAATTTCAAATGAAAGAGAAAATTGAACTTTGAATTTTTGACGATACAGAAATTTTGTTTAAATCAGCTGTGATGTAAATGAATTTGTTGGTAAAACGATTAAAATTTTTTTTATTTTAAAATGAATGATAAAATTTTTATTAACTTATAATAAAATTCTAAATGTCAAAAAAATAGTTTTTTAAAATTTTTTAATTTATTTATAATTAGTCATGGTTAATTCTAGCGTTATTATCAAAAGGATGGTTTTGTGGAGATTTTAGTAATTTAATAGTCGGGTTCATAAGTGAATTGAAGCTGCACTACCATGAAAAACCTGGAAACATAGGACTGCCGTTTTGTCGTTGATGCTTACTGCTGAGGAGCCCTATACTAGGACGAAAGAGTTGTCTAATGCTTTCATGTTTTTGATGGCGGTCTAGCTTCAAGTGACTCATGAATTCAACTATTAAATATTTTTAAAGTTTCTTTTCATAATTTTTGGTTTACAATTAGTTAATTTACCAATTTTAAATAATAATAGACATACTGTTTATTTCATTTAATATAAACTCATTATGGTTATTATATTAAATAATTAAGTTTATTATTATTATATAAAAAAGTTAAGAAATTGAGTTTCGAATGATTGACAGTTGGTATATGTAAAGAGTTCGTCTTAAGTAATAATGTAAAATAAGATATCCAATATTGGAATCCATCCAATACGTATATATATATATAAATCTATTCAGTGATCAGTTCCAGTATCCATCAATGTTTTGAATTGTCATTTAACAATTTTCAAAAGGAAAAGGTCATCATGCTTTTAAAATTATTTTACTTTAATTACTTTATAAAAAAAGGAAACATTTAAATTTTTAATTTTAAACTTTGAAAGTATAATTTTCAAATAAAAAATATTTACAATGAGTTCTTTTGTTTATTTGTTTATTTATTTATAAAATGAGATCATTGAAATGGTATATAGTTCTATGGGTATGTATAGAATATCCGTCAATTATGTATAAAATATTAATATTATTATCTCCCATGTTATTATTATCCAATGTTCACATGGTTATTAATTATTTTTTTTATTTTTGTATTTTCTATTTTTGTATTTTTTTCATTTTTTCATTTTTTTTTTGTAAATAATGAACTTTTACTGTCATATTTGAACTTTTTATTTCCATAGTAAAGAAAGTTAGTAATTATGATTTTAATCTCTATTCAGTTTAAATTAAATTTCTAATAAAATATAATTATTAGATAATTTTAAATAGATTTTGATTATTTATTAAATAAAAAAAGTGAAAATATTCATTTATTATTAATTTTGGTTAGTAACATGTATTGAGGTTGATATTGTGAGTTGTGTTAAACTCGATATCGATATCCTAGTGTTTATTTTCATATTGGAACTCGAACTCAGTGCCGTTAATGTCGGAAATCAGATTGTTACTATTTTGTTTCACTGATATAGTACGTATATTTAATTAATTGAAAAGTTTTTTTTAAATCGTCTTTGATATTTATGTTCCATGATAGTGGGAAAGTTGTTAGATATGGAGTTGTTTTGCCTAGTCATTAGTCCATCTAAGTTGTCGATTTTATCAGATTCCAGTGTTCAATCTATTAACTAATAAAACATAGGATGCTGACATAAATTTTATGCAATTAACTAACTTCCTAGATTTTTTTCTGAAAAGCGTTTTTTTAGCGAGTTGGTTTTCTAAGGGATGTGTCGCTAACCCCATGCCCAACCCTCCTCCTTTACCCGGACTTTGGACTGGCAGTAGCAGCCAGAGTAGCTACAGGCGGAGATTGTGTATACCTTTACATATCTGGGCAGCATCATTGATCAACACGGTGGGTCAGATGGAGATGTGAGGGTGCGGGTCGGCAAAGGAAGAGCAGCCTATTTACAACTGAAGAATATCTGGAACTCAAAACAATTGTCAACCAACACCAAGATCAGAATTTTCAATACAAATTTCGAAGACAGTTCTTCTGTATGGGGCGGAAACCAAGAGAACAACGAAAGTCATCATCCAGAAGATACGAGTGTTTATTAACAGTTGTCTACGCAAGATACTTCGGATTCGTTGACCAGACACCATCAGCAACAACCTACTGTGAGAGACAACAAACCAGATTCCATTGGAGAAAGAAATCAGGAAGAAGCTGTGAAAGTGGATAGGGCACACTTTGAGGAAATCAATCAACTGCATCACAAGACAAGCTTTCACGTGGAATCCTGAAGGCCAAAGGAGAAGAGGAAGACTAAAAAACACATTACGCCGAGAAATGAAGACAGACATGAGAAGAGTGAACAAAATTAGGATAGAACTAGAAAAGAAGGCCCAGGACAGAGTGGGTTGGAGAATGCTGGTCGGCGGCCTATGTTCCATTGGGAGTAAAAGGCGTAAGTAAGTAAGTAAGTAACTTCCGGGATATATACAGTATGTTTTTCATTTAGATTTTTTAGTCTGCGTTTCACGCAGCGAATCTGCAATGTGTGCATATAATACTGAATAGGTTGTTCTTTATTTTAACTATAAAAGTTTTTATTTATATCTTAATTAATGCTTTTAATGGATATTTCTTGATTTACCTCACAGTCAAATATTTGATTTCAATTAGAGGTTTTGTTGTGATGGTAGCTAATGATTATCAGTTTTGGATTATGTATAATATATTGTCACATTAAAAAGAAAGTCTTGACAAAAAAAGTTGGGAAAGTTTTGTTCAATAATTTGAATTTATGTTTAAGTTACATTGAATAATTGGATCATCCGAAAACGCATTTTTGAAAACAATAAGAATACTGTTATTTAAAGTTTTATCATGATTTTGAATGGAAATAACACATTTTATGGATATAATCAAAGATTCATTACAGATATAGTTTAGGATCTGAAATTATGATCTAACAATAACTAATTAAGATATTGGAGTTCGCTCAATTTGAAACCAGCATAAAGTATATATTTCCATGTTCTAAAGAGCTCTTTCTATCATTTGATTACTAATCATTAAAAAGCCAATCAAATTCATTCCATTATTGACTTTTTTTTGCACCTTTTTGTTATGATGAATCTGTTGCATGTATACATAACTCCAAGTTTTATATGGCAGTCTAGCATCAACTAACACATGAAATCAACTATCAAGTTACTTTAATATTCACAAAAACCCCTTCTGACAATAATCATCATATGCTCACTAGTAAATGACTTCGAGAGGTATTTCCTGGAGTTCTGGTGAGAAGCAGTGACCATTGGAGTTCATCCGCGTCTGTTGTGAGATAGTAACCTGGAAGCAGTTACTCAGTAAGACAATGGTGAACGAGTGGCTCGACTTCATGGATTAGTTGAAGTTAGACAATAACACCGTTGGATACTGGTCAGGTCAGTGGCCTTGAGGTTAGGCGCTCACGCGCCAGACCGATGGTTCTAGGTTCAAACCCCGCGAGTCGGATCGTGGATATGCACTGCTGAGGAGTTTCGTAATAAGACGAAACAGCCGCCCAGTGCTTCCAAATTTTCCATGGTGATCTAGATTCAATTGACTCTTGAACTCAGCCATTAAATTGCTTTAATATCCACAAAAACCCCTTTCTGATAAAATTGGCTAGGCTCTTTTACAATTACCGAGAATATATAATATGTTCAGCGCGTCTCTTAACACATCTCATCAATATTCAAACTTAAAACCTTATCTAAAGTTTATTCCAATTCATAACCACTTAATTTTTTAACATTTAAACGTTGGTGTTTTATTTTGTTTTTTTGTAAACAAGTAATTTGAAATGTATATTTGAAAGAAAAGGAATGTTCTACAATGGTTAGTTTAATGTATTTCTCTACAAAGTTTAATGACTAAACTAACCAGATATTTATATTGACATTAATATGGAATGATATTTACTTATGTATTATGGTTATATGTCACAAACCAAATTTATATATCTATTCAGTGTTTATTGGTATTTAAATGGGTTTCATTTAACTAGTTTAGATAGTAATACCATCCCTAATCGATGGTTACCCCTTCCATCGGTTGGAAAATTAACATTTTTGAAATAATCCAACTGGTAATTCTATCAAGTTATATTACAATATAAATCTATATGCATATATAATGAATGACAAAGTTTAAGGATTTTAGATTTTAAGATTTAATTACAGATTGTTATGTATACACGTACGATGTTTATTTTTCTCCTAAAATAAACTTAATTTCATTAAAGATCAGTCTTATTCTTTATTGGGATCATGAATGGATTAATGTTAGATCATCATTGAAAACCTGGAAGCACTGGACAGCCATTTCGTTTTATTTTGAGACTTCTCAGCAGTGCGCATCCATGATCCCTCTTGCAGCATCCGAACCCAGGACGTCTGATATAATGTCAATCGGTTACAATCAAAAACTTAACAGTTTCCATAACCCCATACTGATAATTCTTCATTCTTTTTCAGTTCAATATTTAAGTATGAAAAAGAAGAAAGTTATAGTTGTATTTAGAACAACATATTTTTATCAGTAAATGAAGTCAATCAGAGATTGACTATTTGAATTGGAGATTATGTTTATCTAAATAGCAATATTTAGGAGTATTTTGTGTTTAAATTATCATGGAAAAATAAAAACCCCAATGTTTTATACATCATACTTTAAATCTAGTCAAGACGACCATAAGTTCACGTTCGCAAGTTTTCAAAATTGTAATGACTAAATCTCAGCGAATGATTCGTTTGTAATCAATTATGTTTGATCATTGAAATCTCATTCAATTATAAGACATTGTTAACAATTGATTAGTATAATTATTGGTGATAAGGATTTGAGTCAACCTGTTATCGATATTCATGACTGAAGATTTTATCAGTTAATGTTGGGATACATGGATTGTGTAAGGATCTCCTCGATATTGTCATATTTTCACATGATATTTAAAATAGATCTATTAAGGCTTCGGTGGGGAATCAAGAACTGGATGACTCAACTTCTTGCTGCTAAAAGTATGAACAACATACGTATTGAACAAGTTTCTGATTGTTCTAACTCAGTATCTCAATATCTCATCGAGAGTTTAAGGTGAAAAGTAGAGTCTAGGTGTAAACATCAACACTGGGATGGGTGCACATTCAGCTGACGAGTTCCGGGCAGGACGAAACACTTGTCACAGATTCCACAGCTAGTCAAGATCAAGTTTTACTAAGTTATTTATTTATCAATCCGTGATAATTCTCAACAAAGTTTAGTTTATTGAAGATATAACAATGGAGAAATGTCAAATAAATGTATTTTTGATGTTAAATAAATCTACACATGTGATCTTAATTGTGTGAAGTCAAACACATTTACATTTGTGCAATTTTTAAAGATGTTATGTTGTTTCTGATCAAGCAAATCTCAACTTCGTGTTAAATTCATTATTACCTGACAGTTATCAGTTAACAATGGGAAGTATATTTTAACGAAATCTCACAAAATCACGAAAACGGGCGTCAGGGATAAAAACTTTTAAGTCGTTCTGACTTATCGTAGAGTCTGATATTGGGGTTATTTCCTTATTTTAAGTCAGTCTAAAAATAAAATAACAGATTTTATTACTGTGATATTTTTCTCTTGCTTGTTGTTATAAATAATGACTGACTGAAATTTCATTTTACTCTAGTTTGATGTGTCTACTTTACAGTTAACAAAAAGCTATGCTCGATTTTAACTGTTTTGAAACTTGAAGGGAAGACACTTTCAATGTTTATTCTGAATTTTAAAAAACAAACAAAATTTATTGTTTTGAATAAACTGTTATTCAAAACCTGAACATTTCCACTGAATTTGAATAATGCTGACTTCATTTTAATATGCAATTAAGATAATGGCTAGTAGTGTGGTGCAAGGCATATGTTTCATTTTATGTGGGCTCATCAAGTTGATGTATCTGTTCTCTGTTTGATACCTGAACTCAGATTTAAATCCTGTACGTAATGTTTTAAACACTAAACTATTTGTTCAATGAGCTACCTATTCAAGGTAGACACTACATTGTTCAACAAAGAATAACACATAAGCAATAGTTTACATTTTCTTGTTCTTTTTAATAAAAACTGTGTTTAGTCGGATGCAAATGAATAGGTTAATACAAACATTGTTCATTCTGAAAGGTAGCAAGCGTGGTTTCGCTGACAAGGATTATTAACTTGGTGTACTGTTAATTTTAAAATATAAGAAATGGACAAATGGTGATAAAACAAGTCTACATTTACGGAAAAAGTAGCCATTTCGGCACATTATTTATAAGCTCTAGTAAATATTACTTATCTTAGCACAATTTCATTTGTAGTTATCTCCAGTGTTTAATATCTGAGAATTTCATTTTATCTACTATAGACCGATACACACTCATAAATACATAAATACCTTGTTTTCACAAACTGAATATTCATATGAGTAATTCCTCTTTTTTGTTCACCATTCTTAATAGAAGATTGAATGATAAAGATTTACTGTAGACTATATGACTGAAAGTTGAAATATCACCGACTTTCGATTGACATCATGAACCGATTGGTGTCAAACCACTATTAAAAATGTGAAGGCACTAGACGGCCGTTTCGTCCTACCATGGGACTCCTCAGTAGTGCTCATTCACGATCTCTCTCACGGGATCCAAACCTAAGATCTTCAGGCTCGCGCCAGAGCACTTAACTTCTAGACCACTAAGCTGAGCGGCATCCAACGTTGCTAATGTATAAGTTTAATCAATCCACGAGATTTTACGACTATCTTCGATTATAATGAGGTAGATACCTGTTTCTACCCGACACGGATTAGCTCCACTGTTTACGGCTTCTCACTAGAACTCAAAGAATCCCCTCACGAATCTAGTCACTAATGAGCACATGAGATAGTGGATGTGCAGTGCTAAGGACGAAACAGCAGTCCAGTGCTTTCAGGTTTTCAATGGTGGTCTAACATCAATCAAAAACTTAATAATCTTTTTTGAGATGATGGAGAAGATTCGTAGCTCAGGTACATGATTTTGATGGAGTTTTGTTCTCTTAACTGGATGGTTTGGCCGTGGAGCTTTCATCGTCCTTCTGAATGTCATCATCAGCACAAACTTCAGGTGGAAGTGAAGTGTCCGAATTTCTTAACATGTGGTTCACAGCTTGCCCTGTACACAAAAACCAATGAGAGATACAGCTAAAACAACAAAGTAAACAATGACAGATTTAAGGTCAAAGAGAGCCAATCAACATCGAGGTTTAAAGGACATGTTGTGAACCACATGTGGAGAAGTTCGAACACTTTACTTCTATCCGAAGTTTGTGCTGATGATGTCGTTCAGAAGGACGATGCAGGCTCCATGACCAAACCATCCAGTTCAAAGAACAAAACTCAATCAAAAACTTAATAATCTTCACAACCCCGATACTGATTATCACCTATTTGTTGATAGAGATGAACAAATTTTTTTCACTACAAATATATTGTTATACTACTTTTCAGCGAATGTATTCATAACTGAAGACTCTGTATTCTTATAAAATTTATTATATTTGGCATTACATTTTGTTCGGTCATCATATTTGGTTACAATTAGGTAATAATAATTTATTTTATAATATAATCATAATTATTTAAACAGATTTCGGAACTCTTTTCTATTTCTTTTCCTATTTATTTATAAGTAGTACACTAAAAATACACTAAATAATTTAAATGAAATAACTTTATACTGATTGATTTTTCCACATATTATTTATCAAGAAAATTCAATTGAAATGAATTTAACAGATCCACTTGGTATTGTTTGTTTGAATCTTCCCGTTGATGTTTAGGGCTGCAATGGATCAGTCTCTTATTGGCCATATGTGCATACTGTGCGCATTGCTTCGATATAGCCGTAATCAATTGCAGTCCTAAACATCAATTGGAAGATTCAAACAAACGATACTAAATGAATTCAAACTTCATCCCATTGCACAAGCAAGCAGCTATCAAGACTCAGTAGCTGAGTGAATAACACAACGGCATTTGAAGCAAACGGTACTGGGTTCGAGTGTTGGCGTGAACATGAACTCTAAGATGCAGGTACGTTTATCTGACGAGTCGCAAATAGGAGGAAACTTGAGTTCTGGATTCCACTTTTAACCACTATCCATTTTTGCATATAATGAATTGAACAGAGTTTAGAATTTAATGTTTATTTGTTTATAAAGAATAATATTTCCTTTTTCTTCTCTTTTTTTAAAAATTTAAGATTGACTTTAACTGAAAACTAGTAAGGATACAATAATAGTTTTATGTTTTAAGGATTTAGAAACTATATATGACAACAGTTGTTCAGTTTTTCATCCTAATTATCTTTTTTCCCCTTAGCAACGATTTATCAGCTGTAATCAATTTTCAATGAAAGTTATGTCGAAATCTCTTTGTTGTTATGTAATAGATAAAATAATTAAATTTTACCTTTTTTACTTATTCATTCATTCATAAGGCTAAGTGACAGGTAATTATTGTACTAAGTAATTTAAAGTAAACAATCATTTAATTTTTTTAAATGTACCAATGACAATTAAAAGAAGAAAAAAAAGGTATATTGACTAGAAATTTTGAAGATATGAAATATGTATCGATATGAATCGATTACCTTTAGATAAAATATAAAGTCTACTTGGATTGTAAGTATAGGGATTTGTATAGATTGTAGTATTTTCACAGTTGTAATCACTAGTCGATTTAGGATAGACGACTATTGAAAACCTGAAAGCACTGAATGGTTTTTTTTTGTACTAGTATGCGACGTTTCAGAAGTGCACACAAACGATTTCACGCACAAGATTTGAACCCAGTGTCTGGGTTTCGTGTACGATCACTTAACCTTCAGACCACTGAGCTGACTACTATCCAATAGTGTTAATGTGTAACTTCAATCGGTCCATGATCTTGTACAACCTTTCATTCATTATCTAAGGTGAATAACTGTCTCACACTCGACATGCATTAATCTCCACTGGCTACGGCTTATCACTAGAACTTCAGGATTCTTTATATGAAGTAAACATTGATTTGATATGATGCTTACTACTTATTAGTTAGGAATATAGCAAGCCTAAAGTTTATTTTAAGCCTATCTTTCTGATTCCCTGTTTTAACAATACATAATAACCAATCAAAGCAAGTATAAGTGAACTTTTAATATTTATGAAACTTTAAAATATCATGAATTTTAGTGAATGCTAAGCCACTTAAAAATTAAAAATTTGAAGTGACTACTGTAAATGACAAAGAAAACTTGAAGTAAAGAAACTTAAGTCACCTGATTAAAGTATATTGTAAGAGAGAAATTGTTTATATTTAGAATCTGTTAATAAAACACTTTGAAATGTTACATAATAGAATATGAATTAGACTTTTAAATATACTTTGGTAATTTTAAAATGATCCTAACATTCATAATTTTAAGAAAAGTAAAATTTTCATTATGATTGAAGTTACTACTTGATCAGATAACGAAAACGAGTAGTATAAATATACATAGTGGACATGCATTTAGACACTTTAGATTTCCATATTATTTTTAAAAGGAATGTTCTCTCAAGCTATTCATACTCAATGTAAGTTCATGGAAAGATGTGGTTGAGAACATTGATAATTGTCTTATATTTTCTTGTTATAATTTCTAATGATATTTATTATCAGAAGGGGTTTTGTGGAGATTTAGTATTTTCATAGTTGAAAGCGTGAGTCAATTGAAGCCAGACCATCATCGAAAACCTGGAAGCACTGGATGGCCGTTTCGTCCTACTATGGGACTCCTCAGCAGTGCGCATCCACGATCCCGCACTCGCGAGATTCGAACCCAGGACCTACCAGTCTCGAGCCCTTTATTCAGATTGTAGTGTGGTTTCCAAACTAATTGACTCGATATAAACATGAGCTTGGCCCTAATGTTTAATGTTTTGAAACAATCGGTATACTGAGTTATGTACTGGTCAGGATTTACCAGCAAAGGTTATTCGCGAAATTTAAAAAACATTATATTTCTGGTGACTTTTCAACCGATACCATTCAGTATCAAAGTCATAGATCACTGATAATGAGTTTTAAATCTAAATTCATTATCGCTTGGCAAATGCTTTAGACATCTGATTAACAAAGTATTTAAAAAAAAAATATTTGCCAACCACATTACCACTTATCTATTATGCTCTAAGTGATAAAAACAATTGGAGTCTACTTTCAGTCTAGCAATAAGCTTAATAGATAAGACGTATTTAGCATTTTACACATATGCAAATAGCTCAAATGTTATGTTAACCTAACAAATTGATAGAAAGCTTAAGTAAATTCTAAAGTATAAACTAATGAATCAGTTATGTTCAGTTGAAATGTTGGATTAAAAATTGTTTTCTAAATAACTGTATTAAAACAGTGAATTGGTTATTCGATACAATTCCGATTTTAAAAAAGTATTATGATCTATGTGGTTTATTGAAAGAAAAGAAGACGTTGATTTGATTGAAATCTTGATGATTTACTTGAACGATCAGAATTTTGAAACATTTAATTAATACAAAATAATTCATTCATAGAACCACATAGACAGTTTCATAGTGAGAAAATATACAGAAGTGTCGGCTAGTTCAAGCAAAGATGGGTAATGACTAGCAGTGAAATCCAAGACGCACGTTTCGCCTTATTTGAGATTCGTCAGCTGACAAGTCTTGGACTTCACTGTTAGCCATTATCCATCTTTGATTATAATGCTTGTGAATTAAGGCAATAGCGAAGCAATCCATACAGGATGCACATATGCCAATTAGAGACTAATCAATTACAGTCCTAAACAACAATGAGAAGATACAAGGAAATAACATCAAGTGAATTTGTCGGCTAGTTTGTCCATCTTTTTTTTTTTAGATTTTCTTCGAAAATATCTGCAAAATTAATAGAAATAACACATAAACTACTTTTAAAGATCAAGATCAGTGATTTCTTTTACAATTTAATAAAAGAAATTATATATACATAGGAAACATATGAACAGACGCCTACACAGAATTACCATCCCCAAAAAAAATATTTTTCTAATTATTATCACCTTGTTAATTATTATTATGATGAAGGAAAAATCTGTGGTTTAGGCACATGTTTCCTTTTGTTTTTCAATAATGTTATTTGAAATAAGATTGAACAAAGAATACCACATTCAAAAAAGACCTTTCAAATATCTTAAGCAATATATAGTTTAAACGAAAATTTTCAGTTTTAAGAATAAATTACGTCATCAGAGGATTCATTCTTAAATTAGATCAATTTACTTCAAAATATATATAAACTGTTTATTTTTCTACGTTCATGAAGATTGTCTAAGCTAATTAAGGTGATGTGAAAAATCCGACTCACACGTCCTTGTCTTGCCTCTTGGATCATGGGACTGTTTCTATGAACTAACGTGAGCGATTAATCGCGGGTGGTGGAGATCAGCCTAATCAACCACTCTACCAGTACGTGAGAACGATTACAAATGCTACATAAAGTTATTGCATAAATATTGAGGGTTCAAAAGAGTGGTACAAAAATGAGTCTGCCCAAATAAAAACAAAAACAAAAAGACAAAAATAATGGGTTGTGAGTGTTATGTAATGGTTCTGCGTAAGCAGTACAAAAACAGCTATACCGTCCCGGGTAGTTATGCCGTGCTTCGATGTAGCACTCTTCTCCAGAATGGCCTACTAGGCTTCACCATTCTATATGGCTGGAAGGGGCACACTTTAAAGATAGACGTTAATAATATCCTTTCAAACATTCATAAGCAAGTGAATACTCAATATGTTCTATTATCATTCATTTGTGTTATTGTAGGATTCTCATAGTGATTCAACTGATCTGTTATATAATCGATGAGTTCTTTCTTTTTATCATGGGATCATTATAAGCAGAAATTTAATTGAAGTTTAAAAAAAAACAAAAATAGATTATGGAATTCAATTTTGTTATTTTATGAGTTTTTAAGTTAGTGATAAGCTTCAATGTAGATTGACAGTGAAAAAAATTTAAAAAAAAGCTGCACAGGAAAATATTTTGGCAATAATTATTTCACAGAAATAAAATATGAATGCAGATTTTACAAAATTAAAACTTTATATTGGTAAGCAAAGATGGATAGTGGCTAGGAGTGGAATACAGGACGCAAGTTTCCTCCTATTTGGGACTCGTCAGTTGGATGTACCTGCATCTCAGAATTGATGTTCACTCTGGGACTCGAACCCAGTACTGTTCGCTTCAAACTTCATCGCGTTATCCACTCGGCCACTGAGTCCTAATAGCCACTTGTTGTGCAATGTGGTGAAGTTGAAATTCACTTAGTATTGTTTGTTTGGATCTTCACTGTAAAATGTTCAACTGTAATGTGATAATCAGTCTATATACATACTCTTAAGGAGTTTCATAAACATTGTTATAGGTTAACAACACAAAATGATTTTAATTAAACAATCAATGAAACTGTGTTAAATATGAGTTAATTAACTACTTATTATTATCGGAAAATGACTAATACATTATCATTAGTTGGTTAAAGTTATATATGGAAGTAAAAGTATGCTGAGTCAGTAGCCTAAGGGTAAAATGCTCTCCATGAAACTAACAGTTCTGTATTTGATCTTTGACAAGGTAACGTATGTTCACTACTTAAAAGTCCTATAATATGACAAAACAGCTATCAGGTACTTCCTGAGATCAGTCCATGAAGTTAAAGTATATAAATTGGTTGGTTTCTGAAAATTACACTCGGTAAATGTATTTCAGTCATTATGAAAAATATACTTAAGAAGTTTAATTCTAAATGAAATTACATGTAAATAGTTAGTAATTAAGGTGTCATTATCTAGATGAAGTTATTTTATGAGTACAGTTTTTGAAAATTGTTTTAATATTAAATATTCAATGTTGAACAAGGAAGATTAGAGAAGAAAGCAAATTAACTAATGCTAACCAATAGTGAATCAATATTTCATGTTTATGCAAAGTTGATTATCCATCTCTTGATTACATCGAAAAGTTAATAAAAAGATATGCTTATGTAGAATTTCTTTATCAGGAAATATACTGATATTTTGTGCAATTTGAAGTATCTTCTATGAATAACACGAGGTATAGTCACAATCGTTTCATCTAAGTTTGAAACATCATCAGTAGTGTATATGCATAACCATTTGGAAAAGATAGAGCACAGGATAAGAAATCAATGCATAGATTTCGATAGTGTAATAAGAAGACGAAGATTATCAGAACTATGTGATGATATATTAGCGCAATACATTTCGAACAATCTGATCACACATATACTTGTTATGAATATTTATATATAAAAATAAAAGGTCAACTAGGCTGGAAATAGGGGTAAGAATAGACAAGGATAATAATAATAATAAAATAATGTGAAAACAATTTGAAACCTAATCGCTCTGAATAATAAGCTACTATTACCAGGGTAGGTTTAAGGAGAGAACAAACTGTTTTTGACTACACAAAGGGGGTTTCAATTTTCGTATGGCTAAGGTTTCAATAAACTTTAGCATACACCCTGTTACACTTTTAGACTTTTACACTTTTAATATTAATATTATCCTTGTCTACTCTTACCCCCCATTTCCAGTGTAGTTGACCTTTTATTTTTATATATAAATGTTCTTAACAAGTATATGTGTGATCAGATTGTTCGAAATGTATTGCGCTAATATATCATCACATAGTTCTGATAATCTTCGTCTTCTTATTACATTATCGAAATTCATCAAAGGGACTAATTGCTTTAAATGGATAGATTGTTTTAGTTTTTCAGTAGTTTTCCAACTTGTATAAGTTTTTCATAAAAATCGATTTTACGAGACGATCATATTATAAATGGCATGAACTAGGTAATGAATACCGCCAATACTATAATTCGAAAATTTCGTTACAGAGAATTGATACTGTAGAATATATTTTAAATAATTCCTTGCAGTAGAATTTGAAACAAAAATTTTTCTTTTCCAATTCAAAATCTTTAACTGAGTGTTCCTTGAAAATATAAGTGTTAGTTCAGCAAACCTATATGCCAGTAAAGACTGATCCATTCAGTACTGAATACCAACAACTATAATGTATAACTCTTTGCACATAATAAATATTATTGCCGTCGAATATGTTCATTATTGCTGACTCAATGTAGAAAACTTTGGGGTTTGAAACAACAGGTACATTGTTAGGGTCTTAGTGTGAATCTAAACATAAGTACATGTACATTTAGTTAATAAATCTCAAGTAGAAAAAGATAAGTATTGGGGTTTCCATTTCCAAAACTTTCCTAAAAAGTATAACGAAAGACTGTATTTTCAAAATATATAGTATGGGGCTGGAAGTGGAGTGCAGGACGCATACTTCGTTTTATTTGAGACTCATTATCGAAATACATTAACGTCGTAGTTTTGATGTTAATATTGAGATTCGAATCTAGTATATAACGCTCCAGACATCAACAGTTTATGCACTCTGTTACTGAGTCCAGATAGCTACTGGTATATTCAACGGTTATAAAAGTATTGGTAAGGAATCATATTTTTCCACTGCAGATATGTGGTACTATGATTGGTCACTTTCTTTTATCATATGTAGAGATAAATTCAGTTTGCAAGTCATGAATAGAGTGAAACATGTTTCATGGATTTCATTATTAGATTTGTACTAAATATACTGAAAACTATTGACCAAAGGATATATCTAAGAAGTCAGCTTAGGATACATATATGACGAAAAAGAATGAGAAACAGAAGTTCAGTACATCAATGACAATAAACTACCAACCTTGCCATATAACTTTTAAATAATGTCAATACTAAGGTATTCATTCAAGGAACCCATAATCCAATCAAGATCAATTTAGTCTTAAATATGAGCAACGAAAAAAAATAGAAAATCACTTATAATTGATACATTGTAGAATTTAGTACTGTAACTAAGCTAATGTCTACAGATTTTTTAATAGTTTCATCAAAACTGATACTTATGAAATTAATTACTTACTTATCAACAGTTTTGGCTTATTCTTGAAGAGTTATTCACCATGAAGAAGAAAGGTTCTTTTAGTTCATGGAAGTACAATTTTCCTTCAGTGGGACAAAATAATATCTTACAAATATAGGAAAATTGGTAATGATATATAATTTATGTATATCCACATATTAAAACAAATCCCATATAGTTATCATGTTAAGAGTTATATCATGTATAATGTATCAATAAGTGGAACAGAGTTTGAGTTCATTGCCATAAAAGGTTTTCTTTTTTTTTCTTTTTAAAAGAATCTTGATAAATGTTTATGATCCATCAGAATAACTTAACTAAGTTTTGATATGATTTATTTTTAAATGGATCATTATAAACCAATCAGGATTAAGTTATGTGCTAAATCCGATTACATTTGAAATGAATACACCAATCATTGATTAGTTAAGTTCATTATGGCTAATAACAATAATAATAAAAAAAAGAAGTAGTGCTATAAGTTTCATTACAAAATTCACATTTTATTAGTTTATATAATACGCCACTATTTTGTCTTTATTATTAAACAAATATACTAGTAATTACATGTTAGGGAAATACAAATCATTAGTGTGATATTGTATTTTTTTTATAGAGAAAACAGTATGCCTTTCAATTCGCTTAGTATTGTTTGTTTGAATCTTCCTATTGAATCTTAGGACTGCTATTGATCAGTCTCTTATTGGCACATGTGCATACTGTGTGTATTGCTTCGATATTGCCTTAATTCACAAGCATTATAAGTAAAGATGGATAGTGGCTAGCAATGGAATCCAGGAAGAGTCAAACAAACAATACTAAATGAATTCAAACTTCAACCCATTGCTCAAGCAAGTGGCTATCAAGACTCAGTAGCTGAATGGATAACGTGATGGCGTTTGAAGCGAACGGTACTGGGTTCGAATCCCAAAGTGAACATCAACTCTGAGATGCAGGTACATCCAGCTGACTAGTCCCAAATAGAACGAAACGCGCATCCTGTATTCCACTACTAGCCACTATCCATCTTTGCTTAGCATACCTTTCGTTTTTTTCATGGGTTTAATCTTGTGCCAGTTTTGATGAAGATAAAACTATATAGATAAAATATATCTCCTAGTTTATTTATAGATTAGATCTCTAGAGTTTTTAAAATTTTATCTTTCATATTAAACTAATATGAATAATTGAATGTCTAATAAATTACTGCAAAATTTTACGAATTACAGTGATATTAAATGTAAAACACTATATTATAGAACGGTGCCAAATATGTGGTTAATTTTTTTCTATTCCCAAGTTATTTACGAAGTTCAAGTTTATGTAATTGGTTTGGAGTTGTATCATTTATATAAGGTGTTATCCATCATGCTTAATAGTTAAAGTCGATCAAATTAGTACAGGTTTTGAATCAACAACCTGGTTAGTTGAAAACTAAGTTATTTAACCGCGAACCTATTCTTCTGTCAATCAGGATCCAAAAATAATAACATTTCAAAGTTTGTAATTGCAAGTTTTATTTCCCAAATGATCAGTGTGGTATACTCCAAATGAACTGAATTTAAATATGTAAGTCAATGGATTCCAAATCAATAATCAAAAGCACTTTTCTTATCGTATAGTTTTAAGGTTAGACTTCTGTTGTTTAATAATATCAAATGAGAAGTCTCTGTGACCCCTGATTTTCAATCACTTTCTAACTTAAGTCATTCTGTAATGTTAAAAAATTCAAATAAAGTTTTATCCATCTATCCGTTTTTATAAAGTTAGTTATCTGAATCTCTGAGGAGCAACAAAATCTTCGTCGAATCTTGCGTAGTTGCCCCGCATCAAAGTAGACTGGATTAATTTATTGATAAACTAGTTCTTTTGTTTTCGTGTTTGGAGCTATCTACTAGAAGGTGTACAACATTAAATAATTATGTACTATGCACACAGACTAGACTATCTACATAAACTCTAAGGAATAAAATACTGAAATTTGTAAGCAGATGAACGATGGGGAAATCCTTTTCAAGATCAGTAAGATAGTGACGATAACTTGACATTTTCTTTAAGAAAAGACAAGGCATGAAATACATTTGAACTGACTGTCGCTAGCCAGATTTTTATTAAGATCTTTAACCAACAAAAGTTCATTTAAGAAAAATAATCGCTAATTCTAAAAAGGCATTACTGATTAGATACTATGAGTCAGGTTCTACTAATCTCTTTACAATATTTCGATAGTAATTGGTTAGAAATAATATCATTTAATCTTACATTATAAAATGTCATGCTTTATTACAGTTTCAGTTTGGAAACACAGTGGTTGGAGAAATCTTATGCAATAGTTACTAGTATTGTTATTATTATTATCATTATTATCACGTTAATCAATGCTTTCATTTACAACAGTTAAGATGAATATCCTTGAATCTTGTTTGCGAATGTTTTTAATCTGTATCATGCTGTGCAATGCTAAAGAAGAAGGGAAATTTTTCGTTGTCTTACTAAAAAGACAGAGAAGATAAAAAAATTTAGCTACTAGGTTTAACAAAGAAAAAATTCGAGAAATATTAAATAGGCGCCTTGAATTTCACATTTTCTACGTAAAGTTTACAAATAATAAGCATAATGAAATACCTGATAGCTAATAGGTGAGTATTCTGATTAAAAAAGCCTACAAATTACTTGCCCGACTGTTGCTACTACTTTGGCGTGGTGGTCCTGCTTGTCTATCGCGATGAATTAGTCGAGCTATACTGGCTGGAACAATCGTTTCTCAAGTTCCTACCATGCCAGACAGGTCGGTTGAAGAGCGGTAAGACTAAAAGCAGCAAACCCAAGGTTTGAGGGCGAAGTCGTACTGCTGACTGTACAGAGGTATGACGGCAGTAAGGTGTCTCCCTCAAACAACCAGCGTAACAGAAATGTTGCCTTCCCACAAATGAAGGGTTGGGTTGTAAAAGATCGACCCTAAAAATGCACATCTTACCTTATCCCACGGATACCCGTCTCCACCGGTAAGGTTCCAACAAGTACGGAGCTAATACGAAAACTACTAATACAAAGGTCGTGTATGACCGACCTCAAACGGTTGTCCCTTGAGCACTTCGGTCATGCTCTCATGTCACTAAGACCACGTCTAATCCAACTTTCTTTTCAGGTACCTCTAGAAGAACCTTCCCACGGTGTGGGCAACCGGGAAGTGATAACTGCCCTCATACCTCTAGCAGCACTCGAGACTACTCTATTCATAATCAATTTCCCTAATCAATTTCTACTATTCATCCTACCTCGGCTTTCAACACTAAACTTCTTTTTTCGGTTTCCTCCTCAAGTGTCACCATGGCCAACGATTCCAGTGCGCGAAACACTGTTCCAGGTCTACTAAAACCTCGCTTCAAACTACACATTAGAACCTTCAATCCACACACCCTATGTCAAATCGGCCAATAGGCCTCTTGGTTAAAACCCTAGAGTCTCGTACTAGTGACGTGTGTTGTGTCCCTGAAACACACATACAGGATCCTAGTGTGGTCATTCACTTGACCTCATCTCACCTGAACGGAGAGCCAACGAAATACACCCTCCGTGAATCTAGCGACCCTATGGCTAGTTCTCGTGGACTTGCAGGTGTAGGCATAGCATTTAGTACAAAGGCAGGACAAGCACTATTAAAATGGATCCCCGTTAACAGTCGCCTGTATGCTGTCCGGCTAAATGGGTCCGTAAGGACTTAAAAGGATATGGACACAGGTCGTCGCCTTTTCGTTGTTTTTGCCTAGGTGTGTATTTTAGTATTCCGGCTCAGCGAACAGATATTGATGATCGTCTGCTGCAACTATGTTCAGACATTAAAGCAAAGGAGATGGAAAAGGCAGCGGTTGTAGGTAACACATGACAGCTTTCCAGACCAGTAAAAGAAACTGGAATTAGGAAGTCAAGTGTAAGTGAGATGATCTCGAGGAAAGATGAAACTCTTATCTGCTCTCAGATCAGGCGTTTAGAACGATGGGCGGAACGCTTTAAGGAGCAGTTCAGCTGGACTTCAGCCAGTGTATAACTAAACTATCCATCATTTCCAAATAGCCTGAATGGAACATTGAAGCAGGCCCTCAGACTCTATTTGAAGTTCAAAAAGCTACAGCTAGTCTGGGACGAGAAAGAGCAGCTGCTTCAGATAGATTGGCTCCAGAGATCTTCAAGTACAGTGGTTCAGCTTTGGCGATTAGATTGATTAATATTTTAGCTAAAATCTGGGAGTTGGAAGTAATCTCATCTGACTGGTCGCAATTACTAATTGTCCCAATATATGAGAAGTCGCCAAAATCATCCTGTGATAACCATAGAGGGATTAGTTTGACTAATATAGCACATAAAATACTAGCCTCAATAATTATCGGGCGCCTAACTAAGACTCATCAACTGCAAACACGAGACAATCAGGCTGGCTTCAGACTTGGTTGTGGCTGCATTGATCACATATTCACTATTCGTCTGGTTTTAGAGCACAGACATGCTTATCGGCGTCCAACAATGATAGTTTTTCTTAACTTGAAAGCAGCATTTGACTCCGTAGACCGAGAAGTTCTGTGGCAGTGTCTGTCATTGAAAAGTGTACTTCAGAATTACATAAACCTTGTGAAGGCTCTTTACTCGAACACTACCAGTCGAATGAGAGCTTATGGCGAACTGTCATTTGATTTTACAACCTCAAGTGGTGTCCGACAAGGCTGTCCGTTATTCCCATTTTTGTTAAACTTCATTAGAGACCTACTGCTGGAAATAACACTCTCGTCGACTGAATTTTCAGGAATTGATCTCCTACCAGGGGGTCCACTAATCGACTTAGAATATGCAGATGACATAGTCCTGTTTAGTGAAGACGCTGATAAAATTCAGAATCTTCTGTTAGAATTGAGTAATAATGTCAGGATGTTTGGGATGCGTTCCTCCCCGTCCATATGCAAACTGTTGCTTCAGAACTGGTCTCTTTCAACGTTTGAACTATGGATAGGGGATCTGATTAGCCCTCATGGGTTGGTGTGCGACAAAACTTATAGCTCAAAAGGTTGTATAGTAAACGTCAGTGAACTCTTTCAGAAGTGAATTATTAGAATAAATTACTTTACTGATCTATATTTTCGAGAAATAGGTGACTCATATGTATTCCATATTTTGTTTTATTTCTATTTACATCTGTCTATTTATTCATGTACATAATAGAAATAGAAAGTATTGTTTAATTTTTTGAAAACACTAAGAAATGTATTTTACCGAAATAACAACTTGTGTCTAATGACCCATTTAACTTTGAAACTTTTGTCAGAAAGATTTTTAAAAGAAGACAACATGTTTTTCTTTTTGTTCCTGGAAAACAAGTTTCATTTTGTACCGTTTAGTCTTTCCATTTACATTTCTTGTACATTAGGATGCATTGTAAACCTGATTACTTTCTAAATCATAAATAGTGTTCCCTGTAATGACAAGATATTTGTCTAGTACATCTTGGTTTTTAACTAACTATTTAACTATAAATTCTCTTAGTATTGTTTGTTCGAATCTTCTCATTGTTATTTAGGACTACAACTGGTCAGTCTCGCATTGGCACATGTGCATACTGTGCATTGCCTCGATATTGCCTTAATACACAAGCATTATAAGCAAAGATGGATAGTGGTTAGCAGTGGAATCCAGGAAACGCGTTTCGTCCTATTCGGGACTCGTTGACTGACCAGTTGCAGTCCTAAACATCAATGGGGGGATTCAAACAAACAATAACAAGTGAATTCAACCTTCACCACATTGCACAATCGAATGACTATCAGGACTCAGTAGCTGAGTGGATAACGTGATGGCATTTGAAGAGAACGGTACTAGGTTGGAGTCTCAGAGTGAACATGAACTCTGAGATTCAGGTACATCTGTCTGACGAGTTCCAAATTGGACAAAACTGGCATTCTGTATTCCACTGCTAGCCACTATCTATCTTTTTTCTTATCTAACTGAAGTGAATCAGTGTTAAAAGTAGCAAGTTTTCTTAATATTCATTAAAATAAATAAATAATAGTTTACAAACAGTGTTTTTCAAAGATTCAATGGTTATTTGAGATTAATTCAGTTGTTAGTTATTTGAAGTTGGCTTCTTCAGAGACTGTATTCAACAGTATGACAAATCTAGGATCTGAGATTCTTTTGATCACTATGTCCTAACACTACAATTCACACATCTATTCCTAGTCAATACATGGCACTGTGAAATGATTATTTCACGCTATCACTGATACCTATTTCATTATTGACATTATCAGTATATGTAAACCGAATCTTTTGATTTCTGTCCATTCTTTACTTTTTCAATCTATATGTTGTTGTTTTCTTTTCTTTGCTATTTTTCTTTCAGTTAACATATGTGCATGTCGAAACAAAAAAATATTTTGACACAAATTATCTCAGACTGAAATATAAAAACCACATGTCATTTTTCGAAATACTGTATACACAATTCATTTCTTATCTTTACATATAATTGATTATATATATACAGTTCATGTAACCTATTGCATAAATTATTATTATCATTATAATAATTAATAATTTTTCGTATATAGTTGAAATCATGAGTCAATTGAAGCTAGACCAACATGGAAAACCTGGAAGCACTGGACGACCAACTCGTCCTATTGTGGGACTCCTCAGCAGTGCGCATCCAAGATCCCGCTTCGCACTATTGAGGAGTCCCACAATAGGACAAAACGGCTGTCAAGCAGTGCTTCCAGGTTTTCCACGGTGGTCCAGCTTCAATTGACTCATGAGTTCAACTATATATATAAAATTATTTAACAAAATCTCCACAGAAAACCCCCATAATAATTAATAGTTTCGTGTAATTTAATAATTTATATAAGAATGTATTCATTGTTGTAACCAACAATAGAAGAGTGAATTATTAGGATAGTGAATTGAGACAATAAATTTGATTACTAATACATATTGAGATAAACATATAAATAACATGTGTTCAGTATATTTATTAACATTCAAATGAATACAAACTGAACTATATAGACACACACATTGAAGAAATCTCCCAACTGCGTCACAAAGGCATGCCCTAACATGCAAACCTTGAATTTTAAAGGAGAAGAGGAAGACCAAAGAACACGTTATGCAGAGAAATGGAGACAGACATGAGAAGAATGAACAACAAGCAAGAGCAGCATATTTACAACTGAAGAATACCTCGAATCAACACCATAGTCAGAATTTTCAATACATATGTCAAAATAGTTCTAGTGTATGGGGCGGAAACCTGAAGAACTACGAAAGTCATCACCCAAAATATACAAGTGTTTATTAACAGTTGTCTACGTAAGATACTTCGGATGCGTTGGCCAGACATTATCAGCAATAACCTACTGTGGGAGAGAACAAACTAGATTTCAGTGCAGGAAGAAATCAGGAAGAAGCGCTAGAAATGGATAGGACACACATTGAGGAAAGCACTCAACTGCTTCACAAGGCAAGCCATCAAATGGAATCCTGAAGGTCAAAGGAGAAGAGGAAGACCAAAGAACACATTACGCTGAGAAATGGAGACAGACATAAGAAGAATGAATAAAAGTTGGATAGAACTAGAAGAGAAGGCCCGTGACAGAGTGGGTTGTAGAATGCTCCATTGAGGGTAACAGTCGTAAGGAAGTAAGTAAGCACTAAATACAGTTGATCAAGTTACTGATTACATTTCTTTATTTATAAACACTTTAGTATATATATATATATATTAGTCATGTTATATAATAAAGTATCCTACAAGCAGTCACTTTAGCTCCATTTACTGTATGTATTTCATTGAATGTCTAATTATTTTCAAATGGTTAGTAATTGTCTTCAATTTTAGATATACATCTGATTCAGATATTTATACAAATTAATAAATGAATCAAAGAAATTCTAATTACTATTAACATAAGGAAATACTTTAAACTCTTCATAGTTCAGCAGAAAATGTTCAATCTAGTTGATTATTCCTTGAAAGAGCTTGGACCAGATAGCCAGGCAAAACGTTGGATTTACTTCAAATTCATTCACTGAGATTTTACAAATATATTATTCCTATTTAATGTCTGACATCAACTTGGCGCTCAAATACTGTGAAACTATTCGCTCTAATTTAGACAAAAGTTCTTATATACTAACTGGTTATAGTTGCAAATGGTACTTTAGACAATTATTTCTCTAATTACTTTTTAACTTGTATATTTCATGAGAAATTTTGTAAACTGTTTATCAAAGATTTAAGTATCAATATTTAGTGAAAACCTTTAGACAAAAACATTTTAAATTCACTAGGTATTGTTTACTTGTATGTTCCTATTGGTGTTTAGGACACGCATCCTGAATTCTACTGCTAGTCACTATTCATGTTTGCTTAAATGCTTGTAAATTAAGGGAATATCAAGGCAATATACACAGTATGCACATATACTAATACGAGACTGATCAATTTTAGTCCTAATCATCAATTAGAAGATTCAAGTAAACAATATCAAGTGAATTAATCTACATCCCATCGCACAAGCAAGTGGCTATCAATACTCAGTAGCTAAGTAAATAATGCGGTGGCATTTGAATTGGAAAGTACTGGGTTTAAGTCAAAGAGTGAACATCAACTCTGAGATGCAGGTACATCCAGCTGACGAGTCCCAGATGGGACAAAACTTACGTTCTGTATTCCAATGCTAGCCACTATCCATCTTTGCTTACAGAGATATTTTGATTGGATATTTGATTACATATGTAACTTAGCAAAATATTCAAACATAATTGTTCTAAATCGTTTTATTTTATGTAAAAAAAATGCAAAAAACGATTGATGTAAGTCGTTTTTTTTAATGATTACTGATGATAATTCCATAGAAATCGATATAGTTACGTAATGTTTGCTGAAGTTAAACTATTTATGTCTACTTTCTTTTGTATTCTTGTTTATTGTATGTCGAATTGGCTTGTACGCAATGAATCGGGATTCACTGTAGATTAATTCAAATGGTTGTACAATGAATTTTCTATAAATAAATACATCATGAAAGATAAAATATTGTCAAGCTATAAATACAGTGTTTTGTATTAATTATGTGAGTGTACTTGTCCAAACTCTAAAGATGTTAAATATTTCGAAATCTGTTGGAACAAATATTTCAAATCATTTCATATATATGCAAAGATGGATGGTGGCTAGCAATGAAATCCAGGATGCATTTTTTGTCTTGTTTGGGACTTGTCAGCTGGATGTACCTGCATCTTAGACTTGATATTTACTCCTGGACTCGAACCCACCACCTTTCACTATAAACATTATCGTACTATTCACTTAGCCACTGAGTCCTGATAGCCACTAGCTTGTGACAATAAGTGATTTATCAGTTGTAGTCCTAAAAATCAATGGGAAGATTTAAACAAACAATCATAAGACTGAGAACTACACAAGTAAAGTTTATTTTTCTACAAAATATTTTGATTAGTCTTTATATGACAATACGTTATGGGGTTACATTTAATTAGTATCATGAAAAGTCCACGAACTTTAATAAAAAATAAAATAACGATTAACGTGATTTTATAGAAAATCGTTAATATTTCGAAAATACATAGTTATAGACAATGAATTGTATAAAAACTTTCATAGTCAATGAATAGATGCTTAACCCGTAAATAACTTTTTGTTACTATTTACTAGCCCTGTATCTGTCTCAAATTAAATCGTGTTATGATTGTATACATGTTACGAATCCTCGTATGTAATCGTTAACTTAAATCGCGTTAGTGAATAACGGAATTAAGTCTAGTACGAGAATGGATTCATGAGTATGTATATTTCGTAAAATCGTTGGTCTGAAAGCGAGACAAAACGAAATGGGACGTGGTGAAGGTGAGTGGACCGACTCTCTTCAACCAAGCCTTACTTAATATTTATAGTCACACAAAAATAAGGTACAGATATATGATGACTAGGATGAGAAATGCACACACACATGTTCACATAAAAACAGTCGAAGTTGATAAGCGAATAATTAACAAGGTCAAAATGTGACTCAAGAAAAATGAATAAATTGGCCTGTCCAGAAGCTAGAATAAACTATGTGGGCTTGACATAGAAATCGACACCACAACTTTACTACATAAATTATTTCATTAGTTTATTACCATATTAATTTTTAGTGTTTTCGGGCTCCAGAGGAGAACCTATAAAACATACATACATTAATAAGTTTTAAATTCCTTGGGTTTATTTCACCTATTAATTCTAGTTACTAACTTGATCTATGCAGTGTATATACGCTTGTATTGTTTCTAGTGTTTTAACGTTTTTCTACTCTAAAATACCCTTAATCTCTTAAAGTATCCCTGTCCTGATTATTGTAAGTTTTTTTCTGAAGCAAAAAAACATTATAGAATTTTAAATTCATTCAGTATTGTTTGTTTAAATTATAGAATTATAGAATTTTGACGTTTCTAATTTATCGTTAGACATTTTTTTGATTGGATGGGTTTTTTTGAAAGTTTTATGAAACCATATAATTGTTTGGAAAGATGGATAGTGGCTAGTAGTGGAATCCAGAATGCGAGTTTCATCCTATTTGGGACTCGTCAGCTGGATGTAACTGCATCTCAGAGTTGATGTTCACTCTTTGACTTAAACTTAGTACCTTTCGCTTCAAGCGTCATCGTGTTATCTTACTACAAATAATAAATTTGTAGTTACAGAGGAATTAGAGAAGTTTCAGGTGAAATGGCTTCAGTGACTGGTCTCAACATTTGTATAAGTCGCTTTAGTTGTGTTTAGGCTATCATGGTGAATATGGAAGACAAACTTACTGTTGCATATCCCTGAGTTGTAGAGAATGTTGAGTTTGTTTAGCCTTCAGTACTAATTAAACTCTATAGATCAAGCTGCACAGTAGCTAATAATTTAAAAAGCTTGATATAACGTGTTTGTTTGCTGAAGTTTTCTTACAACTATTCAACATCTAAACATACCATTCCTGATGCGGGGTTACCTAGTCTAGTGTCCACGTTTCAGTTTGATCAGTAGCACTCTATCTTTGCTATGAACTGGGTAAGTCTAGTATTCATCGAAACCAATTAGTCGATAAGTATATATAATTCTAAAACTTTAATAATGGAATCGAGTTACACTAGGATTGATAAATATTATTTGCGTTCCACTAAACGAATAAAAATATATCTCTACCGCATAATTTTTGGTTTTAAACACATGTATTATTCATATGGGACTTCTTGGTAATTTTAATTGCTATAAAAAGTGTAGAAAGATTCAAGAAAGCGTTCTAATAGACTCACTTTTCTGTGGCACAATTAAAATCATTTATCTATCAAATAAATAATCGTGAGGCACAAATAAGAGTTTAAACTCCGTGTACAGTCATCAAAAACATGGTAGACAGATCAGATAATAACACCGATTGCGATGATGATTATGGCAAGATTTCACTAATTGATTGACATCCAAAATTTGAAACTGGATATCACCATCAAGGTCTAAAAACAATACAGTTCTGGTGTAGCCTGAAGGCTTTGAGTTCGACTCCTGTTTAGATAGAATCTATTGAATACTGAGATCTATAATCTGAGACAGCTTTCAGTGCTGCTTATTACTGTTGGTTGTCTGGCATAAGTCAGTCCGTTAACTACGTTGAATTAGGAAATTTCAATAAACATTCTATCCAGATATAACTAGAAATGACATACTTCATTTACTGTTTTGACTTGTCAATTAACCAGGAAATATCGACAATCTTATGAACGTAATTATCAATACATGTAATTATCAATACATGTAACTAAAATATCGGAAGGATTCGTAAGGTGATGTCAGTGTGAAAATATATAGTGGTAAGGGGATGGGATATGAATGAGAAGTTTTTATTCATTTCTGCTAATTATCATCTTCACCTGAAGCGAAATTCGTGTTTTGGTCTACATACATATACAAAATTTCCAGTGCGTTAGTTAACAGTTGGTTTGTAACGTATAAAAATCTGTATATACATAAATCTTTTTTTGCTCCTAATTAAGGATTTCAATCTATTTTTATCTATCAAACTAACAATCTTTATAATCATAATACTGTGCATGTTCGTGAACTGAACCACATTGATATCAAAAGATGTGAACAGAAGGCAGTTTGAAAAATGATTTAGAGTCTTATGAGTGATTAACTATAGACAAGTGTCAGATTTACCTCAGCTTGTAGCACTGAACACAGTACTTTGAGCTCCCTCAGTAGTCGTAGCATTTGATGACATCACATACTGAACATTCTGTATTATCAGTGGATAACTTTTTAGTTTTCAAACGTGATACTGAGGTTGATAACCAATTAGAATAGGATATTTACCAACCTGATCGTTTAGTAGTTTAGTAAATTTATAGCTTGTGTTAGTTGATGACAAAAATTATCTATACTTCATACGTTTGTTTCATAACTTCTGTTATCAATTTCTGTAGAATAGCAAATAAAGTTGAAGATGAAGAACTATTCTTTCTAATACTAATCATTAGTGTATCCATATATTTTTCACTATAAATCCAAGTCTGAAGTTATTAAAAGTAATGCACAAAAAAACGTTCTGAATACCGGTTGTTATTTCCTTTATCCATGTGAAATTGAAAACCTATCAATATTTTAATAGTTGAGATCATGAATCTATTGAAGCTAGATCACCATGGAAAACCTGGAAGCCCTGGATTCATGATCTCAACTATTAAAATTACTATAATATCCAGAAATTCCCTTCTGATAACTATCAATAATTGTATGATTTTAAAGTCTAAAATAGTTGACTATACACATGATCTAATCGTATAAGTAGAAGATCTATCTAAATAAGATATGTATTTTCTTACTTCGGGTAATAAATTAATTACCTGGCCTTTTTATTTTCAATCATATAACGAAGAAAAAGATCATATTCATAAAACATTGTTATTATGTTGATCGACTTGACAAATATCTTGTAGACAGAAACACATTAGTAAGCTTATTCATTATATATAGATTATAATGTTATAAACAAGTGATTTAATGGTGGAATCAGTAAAAATTTAATATGGATCCATTCGATCATAAAATAGACAATTTTCTGCGAGATTGTATGTCTTGGGTTCGAATCCAGCGAGTGGGGTCGTGGATGCACATTACTGAGGAGTCCCATACTGGTACGAAGCGGCCGCCTATTGTATCTACGTCTTCAGTTGTGATCTTACATCAATCAATTCATGATCTCAATAAAAAAAAACTTAACAATATCTACAACTCCATACTGATAAGTTAACACATGTTAGGGGTATTTCATTTTCACAAATTGATATAACCGCCAAATTGATTGTTTAAGTAATTTTCATATGAATAAGATTCTCAGTTCATATAAATTGTTGATATAAACCAGACTCATTTAGTTTTCACATAATCGTTAACGAAACGATAATCGTGATTGTGTACCACTAAAAAGTCTTATAGTAGGATGAAACAGCCTTACAGTTCTTTCGCGTTTAGTCGTTTAACTCAAATCGGTTTATGATCTTAATAAAATCCAAAAATCCCAACAACCCTTCATACTGATGAATCAATGATTGTTGGATACATGTTTTGTTTTTAACTATTTTTACACATATACACATATCGATGATTGTTACAAATCACATATGATTGTCTAATTCATTTAAAGTTGAATCACGATAAAAAATTATGTTTTATATTCATATAAGCAGTACACTGCTCCAAAATAAGTAATTTCAAAATGAATTTTTATACTTCTAATAAACAGCCATTACTATCTATAATGTCATTCTTGTATTATACTGTACAAGTTTATCTTTTTTAGTACAATTATGTAATCCTATATCTATTCATACAATAAAGAAATTCTAGAAATATCATTCAGTTATTAATTCATGTCTTCTAATACTTAACAATCTAGTATAATTATATATATATACTTCGATAGATAGACTGAAAAATGTATTACATTACAGTTTTGCATGTACCATATTGGGAGAGAACAAACCAAATTTCAGTAGAGGAAGAAATCATGAAGAAGCGCCGGAAGTGGATAGGACACACATTAAGGAAATCATCCAACTGCCTCACATGGCAAGCCCTCACATGGAATCCTGAAGGTCAAAGGAAAAGAGGAAGACCAGAGAACACATCATGCCAAGAAATGAGACAGACATGAGAATAATGAACAAAAGCTGGATAGAATTAAAAAGGAAGATCCATGACAGAGTGGGTTGTAGAATGCTGGTCGGCGGCCTATGCTCCGTTGAGGGTAACTGGCGTAAGTAAGTAAGTCAACAATGTAACATATTGACATGAAGCTAAACTACTGATATTCTACATTTCTATATTATCATTATTAATAGATTGTATTTATTAAATTAAATGAAAAAGCAAACTGTAACACTATTTCTATAACAAAGTTCTCTTTTTTTCTTTTGTACTTAAATGAAATATTGTAAATTTAATACTTCTAACTGTATGCATTTTTCCCCATTTAAACTGTTATCCTAATAACTTGTTTGAAGCGAAAGGTACTGGGTTCGACTCCCAGAGTGAACATCAAATCTGAGATGCAGGTACATCCAGTTGACGAGTCCCAAATTGGATGAAACTTGCATTCTGGATTCCACTGCTAGCCGCTATCCATCTTGTTTACAATGCTTGTGAATTTAGGCTAATATCGAGGCAATACGCACAGTATACACATATGCCAATTAGAGACTGATCAGTTGCAGTCCTAAACATCAATGGGAAGATACAAACAAACAATACTAAGTAAATAACTTATTACATTCATATTACTTATTATTGAATAAAACTATTATAATACATTATAATGAAAATATTTTACATGGTACGTTCTTGTTTATATAATGTCTGACATGTTTACATCAGTAATATAATCAATAAAATGAAGTTTATCTGTATCAATAAATTGACCAATTAAATAAGAAAGATTTCCAATGGATTAGTACTTATCGATTATTCTTTTCTTTTTTCTTTCAAATTTATCGTTCACTCAAAGTAAAAAGAAAAAAAAATTAGTTACCCAAAAAAGAAAAAAATAATTTTATTACCATAGTTTAAAATTATTCATCTTTATTATTATTATTATTATTTATCACTAACCCAATTGAGGGATTGTCTATTTATGATTTCAAGTTTTTCAACCAGTGTAATTTACCTTTGATTTAACAAATTATGATACAGATGTATATATATGTTCCATTTCACAAATTGATCATTCAATATGGTAAGCAGAGATGGATAGTGGCTAGCAGTGGGTTTCAGGACGCGCGTTTCATCCTATTTGGGACTCATCAGTTGAATGCACCTGCACCTCAGAGTTGATGTTCACTCTGGGACTCGACTGACCAGTTGCAGTCCTAAAACATCAATGGGAAGATTTAAACAAAACAATACTAAATGGATCATTCAATAGTTGTTTTATTATTTTCATAGTTTATATAATGGACTGATATTAGTTGGATAGGTATAGAAAGCCAGGAATTACTAACACATTTATCTAATTTTAGTGTTTAACTCTGTGTCGATATGTATTCACAACGCAACTAGAGATCAAAACTGATGAGATGGTAATGAAGAAATTTTAAGAACAATTCTTTTGAATTCAATAGACGATTTCAGAAATGTAATTATTAGGAACTTAGAATAATTGTTTAAAAATCACATTTAAATAGATTACAAGTCAAACTTCCATTGGGATATATTGAATTAATCAGAATCATGTAAACAAGAACAATAAACTTATTATCAAAAGGGTTTTTATGAAGATTTCAGTTGAGGAGTTCCACAATAGGACGAAACGGCCGTCCAGTGCTTCCCAGTTTTCCTTGGTAGTCTAGCTTTAATTGACTCATGCTTTCAACAATAAAATTATTGGAATATGATGTTTTTTAATGGTAATCGGTGAATATTGTGTCTGGAAGAAAGATAGATACTATCATAAACAATGAATACTGTTAGATGATTATCACAAATTTACTGAAAATACGAGTTACTGGAATCATATATAGTAGTTTCATAGTAATAAGGAGGAGTTTAGAGAAGAATACTACTAATGAGTTGTATATTAGAACCAAATAAATATCCACTGATCATTGTTTTTTTTTATTATTATACTTTTCTAGATTATATCAACAGTCCTCTACATAAACTCATTGGTTTCTCTTCTTTTGAAAACATACATAGACTACAAATTTACCGAATTAAATTATTGTTCCATTCAAAATAATACTAAACTTTATATGTGTAAATGTTCAACATTCAATTTTTGTAATTATTTAAACAAAATATTGAAAACAGTAAAAAAAAAACTTCATTTCACATTTAACCAATAAAAATGAGTAATTAGATTTAAACGTAGTTTGACAACTACAAAATTATAATAGTAATAATCAGAATACGTTCAAACGAGAAAAAATCCTGTATTATTCAACATGTTATACTTTGTAAGAAGACAAGAGACAAGGATTTATCCTGTGTTTTTCTTTTAAGTTCAATTATTTATAGTTAACGTTTTTTGAAAAAAAAATTTTTTTCCTATTGTAGTTTGTTAACTTGTTCTGTCAGTAGTATTCTTCGTTGAAACAAAAAAAAAACAACATTGGTTATATATATATATATACATATAGGTTGACAGACAGAATGAAATTAACTTTAAAACAGATTTATATAAATCATTAAGAAGTAGAAATGATTTCCTATTTTCAATTTCAAATGTCAAGGATAACATATTAGGCAATGTTATTTTCAACTGTATTTAACTAAATTTTATTAAAATAACTATAAGAAGAAAGTAACATATACATTATACAAATAAGCAAACAACTTAAGTAATCTTATCCCTTTGATTTATTGTATTTATAACAGAAAGAAAAATGTACTGTTGAGGATTCGTACAATAGGACGAAACGGTCGTCCAGTGTTTCGAAGTTTTCTATGGTGGTCTTGCTTCAATTGATTCATGATTTCACCTATATAAAAAGAATTACTAAAATCTCCATAAAACCCTTTTCTGATAGTTATAATACTTCTTTATCTACTAATTATATGAACATTCGACTGAAATAATCAAGATACAATACATTCATGAAAATGAAGTCAAAATATCAACTTAATAGATGTTTACATACAGACAAAACATTGGGCAAATATATATTCAAAATCAATGTAATAAAGTATGTTTATAAGTAATTTATCTAATAATAATCATTGAAACAAAAGGTCAAAGAATGTTCAACAGAGCTCTACATTAGCTTGTAATATTGGCTAACATTTTGCTATATAAGAGACTTTGGAATGAATTTCAAAGAAGATGATCGAATTGTATGATAACTTTCAAACCATCTCATCATATGTTACAATTATGTAACCGAATGAGTTTCGCTAGTACATCATTAGAGTTTTTAAATGTAATTTTTTAGAAGTGTTAAAGAATATATTTTGAAAGTTGAAGAATATAAAGTCTTGAAGATGTTTCAAGACTTCGTGATTGTGCCCAAACGACATAGACTTTAGAAATTAAGATAGTTTCATGAAAAACGCTATGTTTCATGCATCAGAACAAAAATTGAAGAAACAATAACTCCTAGAACTACTTTATAGATCGTTATTATTTATATGTATATATTCTTATTGTATAATTACTCAGTAACTGGACCACTATATTTCTGTATTGTTTGTTTAACACGTTAACTACTGTTGTACGACTTACTATTCCTAATTTGTTGCCAGTTCATTACTTACAGCTTACCCTATTCACAACCATTTTTGGGATGTTTGTTTATAGTTGCTTTTTACGGTGCAGTGTAACCCAGTATATTTGTGTATAGACCCATGTATGCCTGAAACATAATAATAACGATAATAATAATAATAATAGTAAGAATAATAATAGAAGCTGGTTGCTGACATTATAGACTCAAGACTGAGTTGTCTCAGGTTTAACGGTGCTGGTTGAACGTCTAATTGGTCAAGTCTTGGACAGTAGAATATAAAAGGAATATTAGGGGCGGAATAGAGAAAAATATAGTCAGAATTCTAAATAATGCATTTAACATGTGATATCAATTAGTGTTTCAAGACAAAACAATGTCAGTTAAAAAAATTCGTCATTTTATGGAAGTAAGAATTCGCTGAACTGTTTTATAGGTCAGATGCTTTGAAAATGTACTCAGATTAAATGTTTAGTGTTTTCAGTAAACATTGTGAACGTCCCTAGGGTCCGTAAGACATTATTCAGTTGAAATAAATCATCTTTAGTAAATAATAGTTTGTTTTCATTGCAACTATGAGATATATAAAAATTCTAGCCTTTTGTTACCTAGATTTGTGTCAACCAGTTCATACATAAGCATGTACAATCAAAGAACAGATATGAAGTTTAGTCTCTGTATCTTTGAGCATATTCCAGAAACCATGAGATGAGAAGACCAGAACTGGAAACCCTAGTCATTTGCTTAAAAGTGAATTTGATATTCGAATTTCAAAATTTTTGAAGATAAGCACTTAACATGATCAAAAGCATAAATTACTTAGTTATTTACTGATTCGATGAAAAACAATATCTAGAACAAAGTATTTTAAAACATCGTAATATAATGAATTATATTACGTTTTTACATACATATATATGATTCTAATAGTAGAATGACAATATCAATATTTAAAGCAACTAGTCTCTTTGATAAATTTCGATAATGTAATAAGAAGACGAAGATTATCAGAACTATGTGATAGTATATTAGCGCAATACATTTTGAACAATCTGATCACACATATACTTGTTAAGAACATTTATATATAAAAATAAAAGGTCAACTACACTGGAAATAGGGGTAAGAATAGACAAGGATAATAATAATAATAAAATAATGTGAAAACAATTTGACACCTAATCAATCTGGATAATAAGCTACTATTACCAGGGTAGGTTTAAGGAGAGAAATGTATTACGTTATTATATCACATAATTCTGATAATCTTCGTCTTCTTATTTCATTATCGAAATATGAATATTGATACCTCTATTTTCACACTATAAATTGATCTTATTGTTGACAAATTGGCAATTATCATTGAAATTTAAGTCAAGTTATTCCATTCAAAACTAATTCCTTAAAATCATTTAACAAGTTTGCATTATAATTTTTTAATCATGACTTCAACTATATAAAGTTACTAAAATCTCCACAAAACCCCTTTCTGATAATGATCATATGCTCACTAGTGCCTGGCTCCATGAGGTATTTCTTGGAGTTCTAGTGAGAAACAGTGACCAGTGGAGTTCAACCCGCGTCTGTTGTGAGATATCAACTCGCTGAAGACATTGGTGAATGGTTGCTCAGACATTGTGGATAGGTTGAAGTTAGACATTAACACCGTTGGATGCCAGCTGTCTCAGTGGTCTATCGGTTAAATGCACTGGCGCGAGACTGGTAGGTCCTGAGTTGGAATCTCGCGAGGCGGGATCGTGGATGCGCATTGATGAGGAGTCGTACAATGGAATAAAACAGCCATCCAGTGCTTCCAGGTTTTTCATGTTGGTCTTTCTTCAATCGACTCATGATTTCAACTATAAAATCACTAAAATCTTCTTTAAAAACCCCTCCTGATAATCCTATAAAAATATTTTAATCATAATATTGAAACAAATACTTTTAATCCGAATAAATGATTATTAATTTTTCTTTTTCTTTAGAGATATTTCATCCTTTTTATTCAACTTACTATTCATATTCAGTTTTAGTTAAATGTTAAATTCCATTGTTACTATTTCAATGTTAATATATAATATACTCCTTTTTTCTTTCTTTTTTTCTCCCAGAAATTTATATCATTCAAACAACAACAACAACAACTCGATTATTGTATTTAAAACGATGCAATGTTAACCATAGAGATAATATCAACAAAAAGAAGATTAATCCACGAAAAGGAAAAAAAGCGAAACATTTTCTTAGTTACTGTTCTAACTAATTATTGTTTTGGTTTTTTTCTAATAATCACCAATAACCTTCTGCTCATAATACTAAAAAAAATGTAAAAAAAATTGTGGTAACCATAGAAAAAACACATTCGAAACAAATCAGTTTTATCCCATTTCACCTTATTCTTGAGAAATATGAATATATACTACTAATATTGTTAATACCATTATTAGTAGTACAAATGAAATGGATAAAAAAAATCTTCACAAAATAGACTATTTTATAATGATTAAATGGTATTTTTGAGAATTAATTATACATTTATCTCCGTTACTAATTTGTTTTGTAGACTTTTGATTTTTACATTTTGGCATTTAATTTTCAAAAAAAAACAAACATTTTTTTAAACTGATGAATGTGATTATTACCATTGAATAGAATATAAAAAGAAAAGTACCACATTTTTACATTTGTCTGTTTAGAATGAATCGGTTTAACTTATATAGAAATATTGATCCATTTTGTAGTTGAAATGGATAGTATGATAGAATTATTGTAGGCTATAAGAAATTAAAGAGGAAGAATATAGTTGTAAAATCTTAGTGAATGAATTTGAAGTGAGTTCAATATTTCATCTGACAATTTGGTTTAAGCTTTTTCAAGGAAATATAATTAAACATCAAAATTATCGAATACAAATAAGTAGATGGTTCTTCAGTTCACTGTTAATTGAATGAGTGATCCAATCAACCGTAATATTGTTTAAAGTAGGTATTTGTATTAGTGAATCTAAAAGTGTTAAGATGGTTACAGATTGTGTGTATACGTAAGTGGTGTGAAGAGAAATTTTTTTCACTATATATTGTCCCTGGTCGGTGAATTCTAAGAAATAAACTCTTCCTCTTTGATGTCTCCCATCAACCATGGTAACCAGATACTGTGAAACTATTCGATCAAATTTAGACGAAAGTTCTTGTAAGTAAAAGGAAATGTTTGTGTTATGCAAAAAAAGACATTATGATCTAGTCTACACATTGAATTAATAAAATGGGTGTATAATCATCTACTAACAACTGAGACTAGATAACCGGATATTGATAAATGCTTCGCTACCAAATGGTGAAAGTATTGGAAATTAAAAAAATTCAATAACAGCTTAGATAGCTATGTGATGATATCTTCAACTGTTACACAACACGATACCGAATCAGATATCGCATGGAGAATCTACTGTTTTAAGATTACACTTACATCTTGTTAATAAGTTCAACTAATATAAATCCTAGTTATTGATATTCTAGCTACTTTCATTTCACTCAACCGACATTATACAAATTGTATACTAATATCTTGTTACTTAACTTAGTATTAATGAAACAGAATAATAGGTATTGTGCAATAAGGAATTATGACTAGATCTCGATGTATCAAGTTTCTTGATTCAAAACTATTCACTTGCTAGTACAATTTTAAATTTTTCTGCTTTTCATTGAAACGATCAAAAATTCCTTGAATGATGGATACAAATGAGTGGATTTAATTACAGTGAATTATTTAAATTCAGTATTCTTTCAGAAACATTATGTTAAATAAATGTCTAATACATAATCCATTGCAATTGATTTAGCAAATGAGTATAAAGATAGTACATCAATATCAAGAAAAGAAAGAATTTCTGTGCTAAATTCAAAAGGTTAATACATCACTTAATAGTCATGTAATGAATTGGTCTATATTATATTAGTGCATAAACTAACTACAAATGGTTAATTACTAATTGATGCATCAAATCTTTTAATCTTTATTCGGTTTATTGAAACTATATCATTTTAACCGAATCTATGGTCTTCGAAATGAATCAAACACGGAACTTGTAGGTATCATTACCAAGTTTTAATTTGATAATTTTGAATAAATTGAGCATTGGTAGATTGTTATAAATAAATAATATATTTGTAATATCCTAATCAGTAGACAATAAATAATCTCTGAAGAAGTGGTTTCCGCTGAGTTACAAAACGTCAGAAAATCTAATTTTTCTACTCATTTGGATATATCACAAATAGATTATTTATTTATAAACAAGGAACTGTTTAAAAAATGAATGTATAATTATTTTTATTTTAAATGAGAGCATATATATTTACCCCTTGGTTCATGGATAAGGTTATATCTCTGTAGTATGTATTTGCTTCAAAATATAATAGATGAAATGAAGCTATTAGTGGAATCTAGGACTTACTTTTTTTCTTCTTCAAGTCTCATCATCGACTGGATATTACCTACTAATCAAGATTGATCAACTTTCAGTCATACATACCAACAACGGAATAATCCAATCCATTTTAAATTGAATTAAACTGTATATAAAAATCTTTATAAAACAACCTGAAATTATTTTTTACGGCTGCAAAATGTAATCAATCCCTGAGAGAAGAATCCTTGTTTTCTTATTCAGTATTCAAATAACTTTGTTTTGTTATTGTTACGTTACGTAATCTATACTCATTCAGTTATGAAATGTTTGTTAGGCATCAAGACACATTATATCACTAAATCATCATTCATACAACTGTAACAACTAATAATTATAATTATATTCAGGAGGGGATTTGTGGAGATTTCAGTATATTTCAAAGTTGAAATCATGAGTCAATTGAAGCTAGACCACCATCGAAAACCTGGAAGCACTGGACGGCCGTTTCGTCCTATTATGGGACTCCTCAGCAGTGCGCATCCACGATCCCGCACTCGCGAGATTCGAACCCAGGACCTACCAGTTACGAGCCAGAGCCCTTAACCGATAAACCACTGAGCCGGCATCCAACGGTGTTAATGTCTAACTTCAACTGATCCACGAATTATGAGCGACACTTATATATTGTTGTAAGACTTTTCTATGATTTTCTTAGTATTTATAATGAATATATATAATGCAAAAGAAAAACATGGTTTTATTATCTTAACAACTATTGTATCTCAAGTGACTAATGTATTGCATACTACATTTATAATATCAAATAAATAAATAAATTTCTATCGTTAAATAAAATTGGTAACCAAGAGGGGACTTATTTACACTCCCTATTTGTTAATGCCTTCAAGCTATAAGTTTAAATAAATATTGACTTAGAATTGATGTAAACTATTTTTTTTTGATAAACAATAAACTATTCATGTGTTTCAATATGTTGGTATAAAAAACATGAAAGAAGGGATTGTAAAATTATATTGGTTTATTTTTGTGAGGAGGTACATTAATTGATGCCAGCTCAGTGGTCTATTGGTTAAGTGCTCGCGCGCGAGACTGATAGTTCCTGAGTTCGAATCTGGCGAGACTGGATCGTGGGTGCGCACTGCTCCGGTATTGTCCCACAATAGGACGAGTTGGCCGTCCAGTGCTTCCAGGTTTTCCATGTTGGTCTAGCTTCAATTGACTCATGATTTCAACTATTTAAAATTGAAATAGTATTAAAAGTGTAAATATAATTACATAATGAAAACAATGTAATTACCTAAAGAAATTTTCAAGTTCAATCAAATAACTGATATAGATGTATTGGATGAACATAATAAGAATTTTCAAACAATAATAAAAGCATAACAACACGTTATTTCAACAGGGGTTAATGAATATAAATCAATTGGAAAACATGTATAGCTAAATTGGCCTAGAAATCTGTTGTTATGGTAGGATGTATGTAAAAGTTAACTCGTTGGTGCACTATATATTGATTAAATTTTATTATACTTTCATAAATATTAATTTATAAGTATGGGGTTATGGAGATTATTGTGTTCGAATCTCGTGAGAGGGATCGTGAGTGAGCACTTCTAAGGAGTCCCGCAATAGAAAGAAACGGCTATCCAGTGCCTCCAGGTTTTCAATGATTGCCTAACATCAACCGATTCATGAGCTCAATCAAAAATATTGATTTACATATACCATGATCAGTAAGATAACAGAAAAATGAGGGAAATATGCTACCCAATGCAATATATTCTCATTGGAGATTTGTAGTACCTAGCTTAATATTGAGCTTGATTTTATCACAGTATATAATAGTATGATATCTTGAAATTTAAAAGGAACCAAATCAAATATTTTCGGTAGACGTTCAATATATGATGTGTTTATTTGAATTACATATATGTTTGTATTTTTAATTTACAATGCTACTGAGGTATTTAAAATTGTATGTACATAGTTTCTTGATCAATTAACCATTTATCTGTTGTCAATTATTCAAAATTTCATATAGTAACTACAAAATAACCTATCAACAATACAATCGTTCTCCACTGTTTTAGTGTAAACTGATGAAATCTACTCTTTTAATGTTTCTTCAAAAGTGTTTTTTTTCAGATAGAATACAAACGATGTAAATTTGTTTCTTTTTTGACAATTTTTGAAAAAAATGTTACCTGGATTTTCGAGGTGCGATTTTGTAGCAACTCTGCGATGGTCATTTCTTAAGTGCTGCACATCCATAATCTCATACACAAGATATGTACAGCTGAGGTATTCCATACTAGGACAAAATTGATGCCCAGTGATTCCAGGATTTCAATGGTGATCTTACTTAGATTGGTTCATAAATTCCATGAAATTCAACAATCACCACTACTTCATATTGAAAACAAAAAGGTTGTTTATCAAAGATTTATTTTCAGCACCAAATTTCAAGTAAATTAATAAGAAAAGTTGAAATCATCCAAAGTATCTATTTGAATTCACATAATAGAGAAAATCATCAGTACGTAGAAGAACAAAATAAAAACCATACTAATTCTAGAATAGAACTGTAAAGATAGTTTTCTCAAAATTCTAACTAGAAATCTTTAAATGTCAGGTCAAATCAATAGTGAGAGAATAAGATACCGTCTGGTTTTCATTTAACCGTAAGAAAACAATGGTGATTTATTTAATTGGAATACAATATTCATTATAGACACTAGAGAATACCTAGTGAATTTGATAAATGTCAGTGGAGAAACAAACACAGCTTTAAAACTATACAAAACTCATTTGGTTATACATTGGATATAATAAAATCTTGAATGAAAATTTTTGTTGGTTAATGTTTTGGGAAAGTCAGTTAAGGGTTTTACTGTATTATAACACTATACATTACGGATTAAATCAGGGGTGTATAGTATTTATTAGTATAAGTATGTTTCTAGAAAAATTCCGTATAGATAACATTAAAAGGTTAAGTTAAATTTACCTAGTCTAGTAAAAAGAAACTACCGATAGAAACAAGCTTTCTTGACTATTTAATGTAAAACTAAGAATATTGTCTAACATATTGTCTAGTTAACAGGTTTGTACTAGTCCATTTTAAGTTCATGCTGGTTTACATTAGCAACCAGTATTAGCAACTAGATTATCGAATTCCAGAGAGAATTTGATGTATTTTTGTGCTTAAAATCAGGTATCTTCGGAATTTTCTAAAGCGATAGTGGTAACTCATTGTTGAACGGACACATCCCAGAATGAAGAAACTGTCCAGTACTATCTAGTATCTTACAATTTTCTAGTTAATATCTAATCGTGACAGCTATCAACTTCAAAGCATAATATTCTAATTTAATAATATTAAGACCCCATTCTAAAAGGATACATAATTGAAATATTCTGTGATAAAATCTAAATATAAAGAATTCGAAGCGAATGATTTTTTGTATCTACTTAATTTGTTTTGAAAATACAAAACAAATTTCTTCTTTGTCCTTAAAATTAACGTCTATATCGACGGTAGTAGCAGTGTAATAACACTTCATCTATACTAAATAAAATTGTTTTCCACAGTTTCTGACTAGTTTTTCTGATCGATTCAATTTTTTCTTTCAAAAAACGATCTCACTTAACTTTGAAATCTCCTTCTCAGTTAATTCTATAGTGCTTACTTACTTACTTACGCCTGTTACCCTGCGTGGAGGAGCATAAGCCACAGACCGGAATTCTCCATCCAACCCTGTCCTGAATTCTTCAGTGCATTTCTAATATTTTATAGATGATTTTTATCATAGATATACATTTTTGTTTAAAAACTACAATATACTACTAATTTAGAGAAAAATACTGAACTAGATGAATTTAAATGTAGTTAGAGTTATTTTTTTATCAACAATATTAGAAAAAATTCTGAAAGTAAATTTTAGGAGATCAGTACTTTGATTACTGTACATATTTTTTTGAAAAAGCTTGGACCAGATTGCCAGTCGAAACGTTAGATTTACTTCAAATTCATTCGCTTAGATTTTACAAATATATTCTTTCTATTTAATATCTTACATCAACTCGGCGCTCAAATACTGTGAAACTATTCGCTCTAATTTAGACGAAATCTCTTATAAAATGAAGCAGTTGTTAAACTTAGACAACATTCCTTATTAATCAATAGCTAAATAAATTGATTTAATAAATGTTCTGAACACTGATAGAGTTTTTTTTATGTGATGACCTTTCGATGATATATAACGACTATTTCGCCTTCAATACAACAAAATATTGTTCCTGAGATTTATCGGAATACAGTTTGTACACGATCTTGTTGGTTTATTTGGATCTAATAAATATCTTTATATTATACCTACTTGTTTAATGGATGATTGAAATACTAAGACTTTGAAATGATATTTTTATATTGTTACATTTAATAGCGAGTTATTCAATATCCTAGTGAAATTGTCACAGTTTATAATCATTTGAAGATTACATAGTCTATATGTTGAAAATAGTATTAAATGATCATTTACGTGAAAAGATATTTATCAAAGGGATCATCGAAACTATCTTGGGTGTTCGTTTATTAATGTAAACATCAGTTAACAACGTATATTTCATGCTAACTGATTACTTAAATGATTAGTATCAAACATCGAGAATAGTGAACAGTCGTATGTTAAATATATGAAAATGTTGTTTCAGTTAATGGTTGTTACAGTAATCAAGGTTGAGAATAGTAACTATTTAAACATTTACAAAGTTGATATTCTCTAAGTTTAAAAGCTATTCATATGAAATACTTGGACAGTTATTTCATCTTGAACAATGTATTTCAGGTTATCAATAATCGTAAAATATAGATTTTCCTCTGGATTCTTAACAAAAACCATGGCTGTCAGGATTGGTTGTGTAAGTTAATAATAAACTGAAGTACATTTCATAGTGACGAAAATTTACAAGAATTACATCAGACAAAATTTTATTCAATACACTTTAAATAATACAATGAAAAGAAGAAATGAAGTTCCCTACAGCTATATGTTCTATTAACTCAATACATTTTGAAAAGTCTACTCACTTGTATACTTATTGTAATATTCATCTATCAGAAAAAACTTAATATCAAATTTTGAACACCTTCAGTAAGTTCCTTCTTTTTTCCTAATATACTTATTTCATTTATGTATCCAATCTAAGATCCTTACCCAATTTCTATATCTGCTACTTGTAGTGTAGTGTGGTCTACTTATATCTATATAAGTAGTATATGGTGATAGTCAGACATAGAATGTATTTTGACAGAAGATCGATAAGGAACGAACTGAAATGAAGCGCAATCGGTAGGAAAATTCATGAACAATGAAATTAGAGAAGATGAACTGATATTTACAGAAGGAACAGTGAAGATCGAGACAATTGATTGTTAATTTGCAAATTAACTATTCATTGTATGGTTATCAAAATTTAGTGAGATAGTCTGTAATTTGTGCCCAAATACGCTCGATTGTTCCAAACTAGTGTTTTATTCACTACAGTAGATTATCTTTTAACATAGAACTTCTTAGAATAAACAAAAATTTTTTAGAAAAAGATTGTTAAAATTTAAATCATCTATACCACTGTCTTCTTTCTAAAAAAAAACTAAAAAAAAAACAATCTTTTTACACAATTGTAATTTACATTTTAATCGGAAACATAAAAAATAATCAATAATTGTTGATCATTGAACAGATTATTGGTCATAGTAACATATTTTCTACATTTATTTATCTATATTCTTTTTTTATTTCAATATTTAACAGCTGGATGTGTTTCATATGATTACAATGTAAAAAAAGAAGAGGAAAATACACCTGTTTCAATTATAGATGCTTGAGTGTCTTATTTTTCCTCTTTCTGAAGTAAAAAGATAAATTCACATCGTTTGTTGTTCATGGTTCTTCTTGTACCAAACATTTCTCGTTTTAATCTTATCTTTTTTTAAAATATAACCTTCAGTGTATTAAATGGAATATATATCGACTGAAAATGATTATGGTTATTCCCTTGTTGACTTAGAATACGCCGACGACATAGTTTTATTTGGTGAAGACGCTGACAAAATGCAGAGTCTTCTGACCACTCTGAGCAACAATACAGGCATGTTCAACATGCGATTCTCTCCCTCAAAGTGCAAAATGTTACTTCAGGATGGGGTTGCATCGACACCTGAACTAATGATAGGGAGTGAAGTAGTTGAGCGTGTTGACCGCTTCTCTCATCTTGGGAGTCTCATCAGCTCTTGTGGTCTAGTGTGTGACGAAATCTCAGCACGGATAGAGAAGGCTCATCTAGCTTTCGCCAACTTGCGTCATTTATGGCGTAGGCGAGATATTCGTCTAGCAACAAAAGGACGGGTTTACTGTGCAGCAGTTTGTTCCGTCCTACTTTATGGCAGTGAAACATGGCCGATAAGAGTAGGGGATATTCGTAGGCTACTAGTATTCGATCATAGGTGTCTTCGAAGCATTGCTCGTATATCCTGGGACCACCGGGTAAGTAATGTAGTTGTTAGGAAACGGGTACTAGGCAAGGATGGCAAATCGATTGATCAAGTAGTGAGACTTCATCAGTTGAGATGGCTGGGACAAGTGTACGTATGCCCGACCACCGACTGCCCCAACGTTCAATGCTTTATGGTGTAGGAGTAAGTTGGAAGAAAGCTAGGTTCGGCCAGACCAAAACGTGACACAAATCCATAAAGTCACTGACAAGCTGACTGAGCCATGTTGGTAGGTGTAGACTACCTGGTTGGGATCCGCGAGATGATAGCAACCGATGGTTAGAGACCTTTAATGACATGGCTCAAAATCGTTTGCAATGGCGAAGGTGCATCCACTCTTTGTGTTCTACCAGATTTTAATCTGAATTCTTCATGTCTGTATCCTTATTCTCTTTCCAAACTTATTTCACTGGATTATACTCCTTCAACAATATCTTCAAACCCTAATCTGTTTGATTACTGCTTATACTCTTACTACTTCTACCACTTTGGAATTTGAATCGACAACTGGATCTCTGTGCTAATGTGGTATAGCAACTCGAACTGATGTACGTACGTACGAAGTTCTACGCTGTGACTGACTGACTGACTATGGTTATTCGAATTTTATCTAGATTTGGTTAGTTTTTCTGGTTGTTAGTGATGGAATTAAGTTAGTCAGATCAGATTAAACTGACTGAGTTTTGAATCTGTGACCTACTAAGTAAAATTCAACTATTTCAGCTATTATTCTGCCTTCAGGATTAAGTGATCAATTAGTAATATTTTGTTTCAACGGTGTTATTATTTATAAAAACAAAAAAATTAGCTCTATATTTCTGTTAACATAAAGTTATGTTCAAAAGGTAAAATCGATAAGGGTTGGATAATATATTGATTTTTCATAGTCAGTTGAAGCTAAACCACCATAGAAAACTTAGAAGCATTGGACGGCCGTTTCGTCCTATTGTGGCACTCCTCAGCAGTGCGCATCCACGATCTCGCCTAGCGAGATTACAACCCAGGACCTACCAGTCACGCGCCTAAGCGCTCAACCGATAGACCACTGAGCCGGCCGGAATCCAACGATGTTAATGTCTAACTTCAAACAATCCACGATTTTGAGCGACTGTTCACCAATTGTCTTCAGTGAGTTCCTATCTCACACCAGACGTGGTTGTACTCCACTCGTCACATTGATTTTTATCTTTTGAAAGTCTATCTTGGCTATAATCAATTTATGAAGCTTATTATAACATTCCGAGGTCATCTGATTCAGATACTGACATTTATTACTCCTATACACTAGCGTCAACCTGACGTGTGAATATGAGAACTAATAATAATAGGAAAGTTAGATTGACAGACCGAATCAAATCGTACACGATATATATATATATATATATATATATATATATATATATATATATATATGCGTATTACCATCAGATGCTTGATTCAAAGCTCTACGAAACGCACAAATGAATTCAACCGATAGTTTTTCACCTTCCATATTTCTCACCTATGCACAGGAATTTGATCTGTCTGGATTCGTCTAGCCTTGCAGCTATTATCGTTTGATTTTTCATGAGACGCTACAATAAACAATAGATAACCACGTCACATAGGAAGAATATTACTAATAGAACAAAACTTGAGATAATGAATTACTTTCAAAGTGGTAAAACTGTGTTAAAATGAACAATCAAAGCGTTTCATATTCTCTTGGTGTCAATTGTCCACTCAATTTCAATATGACGTATCAAATGCGTTTAATGTTGTATACATACTTAAATTTCTTGAAGAGAGCATAGTATATTGCAATTACGTTAATTAACATAAGGGAATGATATATTATACTATCTAATATTAGATTATACCTAAGAAAGGCCATTTTATTTATTATTTTTTAGTAGTGTTCATCTTGATATTTCTAAAAAACAGCTTGAAATGCCACCTTCATTTGAATGTTATACATAACATTACTAAATATGTAACAGAAACTAAAAAAGCTACGGGTTATAACTTTAAGAAATACAATGAGATTTATCTTAGTTATGAGAACGATTTCACTGATCCACAATGATGTGAACAACTTGAAAACAAATGCTTCAGATTTTATGGAATAATCAATTGAAAATAGATTAAACTAGACAGTTTTATAGTGAAGTATTAAAGCACCTTTTCCAATAATATGTCCTTCTCTCTTTTACACGCACACATATACGCACATTAAACTGTTTATGTTTCTCATCACAAACTGATATCAAATAAACAATAAAAGAAAATCAAATTCTATCTTGTTTGCAAATACATTAACAACTATTTAACATTGTAAACTAAGGTGGAAACTTTTTTTCATAGTTGAAATCATGAGTCAATTGAAGCTAGACCACAATGGAAAACCTGGAAGCACTGGACGGCCGTTTCGTTTTATTATGGTGGAAACTTCAATATTGTAATAGGTGGATCAGCTACTTGTTATAAGTTTCATGATAAAAATAAAACATCAAGACTGACGCTGTTTATTTCTTGTGTTTTTTTTAAAGACAATTTTGTAAAATATTAAAACATTATTCCTCAGGACAAAACGGCCGTCCAGTGCTACCAGGTTTTCCCTGATGGTCTAGCTTCAATTGACTCATGCTTTCAACTATGAAAACACTAAATCTCCACAAAACACCTTTCGATAATAATAAAACACTATTGCTTGTTAAAATAGTTGACTACAAAGAGTCGATATAATGTTTTAGTTTAATAAACGGAAACAATTTATGACTGTTAGAATCAGACGAAATTTGTCTCAATTTTTAATGGATAGCAAAGAAAGTCTTAGTATTATTGATCAATAAGAGTCTAAAGAAAGGACATTTTTCCATACAACTGATTTAGTATGACTGAAATCCTAAGGTTTATTGAACCAATTTAACCAACTACTACTTATAATACTACTTAGTAGTAGTGACTGGATTAATTAGTGGTTAATGCAATTATCTTGCATGTATTAAAGGTTTTAACTTGATTTCTCCTTAGAGTCTGCTGGTTAATCAGTTTGATTGGGTATTACTCATGAAACACAGTTTAAAGTGAAGTACATGCATATATTGTTACATTAATCAAAATTAAATTTCTGAATGATAAGAAAACATAAAGATGAAATCACTGTGAATTGTTACTATTAAAACATCCATTTTATTTGGTAGGTATCATTACCAAGTTTTGATGAGGGTGATGGGGATTATAAAGATGAGGATGATGTGGATGTTGGGCATGATGATTATGATGGGGATGATGAGGATGATGAGGATATGGAGGATGATATGGAGTTCGAGGTTGTTGATGAGGGGGAGGAGGAGGAAGATGAAGGGGATGATCATGTTGACTAGGATGATGATTATGATGATGTTTATGAGGATGATGAGGATAATGAGTATGACGAGGTGTTTGAGGATGATGAGAATGATGAGGGTGATGAGGATTATAAAGATGAGGATGATATGGAAGTTGGGCATGATGATTATTATGGGGATGATAAGGATGATGAGGATATGATGATAATTTTGAACAAATGGAGCATTGGGTAGATTGTTATAAATAATATATATATATATAATATATATATAAAGATTTATTCTCTGAAGAAGTGGCTTACACTGAGTCGCGAAACGTCAGAAAATCTAATTATTTTTACTCAGTGGGATATTACAAATATATTATTCATTCATTTTATTAGTTTAATGAATAACAATTCATTCAAAGATTTAACTACAAAAGAGAAACCTCTGATGGGTAATGTTAAATTGAAACTTTGAACAAAGTATATTTCAAGGAAGTATAGTCGAAAAGTATAAACAATAAATCGTTTCTTTCCCAGTTCAGATTCTCTTCTAATTTTATAGTTGTAAGTACAGAGTAAATCACTAAGAGAACTAACTAATATAGATTTTTGAAATAAAATATCAATAATGAGTTTAAAAGATTTAATACGTGATATATTTTTTTAATGTTTGTTAAAGTGTATGCTTAAATCAAATTAGTAGATCAGATGTAACCGTGGAAATTATTAGAAGTGAAAAGAAAAAAATACAAAAAAACGTGGTGTTTGATAAAACTAATTAGAGATATAATAAAATCTAATGTTTGATCTACGATTACGTAAGGAATCGAATATTGTGAATTCAGCCAAAATCAACGTGAATGGTTAATTAACTTTTTCAAATATACATGGATAAAATAATTAACTAAGTAAATTTTGATTATATAAAGGTTGGGAAGGAGATAGGAGCTGAGTATCAGACATATTACCTTTTTTTATTTAATAGTTACAAATATTAAGTTATCGCGTTGAAAACTAGTCAAAGTAGAAAAAGCGACTATATCTGGAATACAGTTTAGGTTGTGCTTTTAATTCTTATCATATACTTCATTTTCTACATCCGAAATTGACTAAAATTATTAGGTAAATTGGTTATTTTTTTAATATGCATGAAGAAAAAAAGAAATTATATTGAACAATTTAAAAGTTGGATACATAAGTCAATTAAAGCTAAACCATCATGGAAAACGTGGAAGTACTAGACGGATAAGTCTTTGGTTCGAATCCCGCGAGCTTGATCATGGATGTGTACTGCTGAGGAGTCTCATACTAGGATGAAACGGTCGTCCAACGCTTCTAGGTTTTCCATGATGATCTAGCTTTAATTGACTCACGGATTCAACTATTAAATTACTATAATATCCACAAAACCTCTCATTCTGATTATATTGAATAAGTTGAAACATCCTGAACAAGTAATGTTGGTGTATTTCATGTTCATTAACATTTAATTACTTCCTTTGACAGAAGTAAAAATATTCTTGGTGTAATAATTAAAGTAAATGATGACTGCGGTTTTCAAAAGCTTAATAAAACTTCTATCCTGACAAATAGTTTAATTATATATTGACATTATTAGTCCAATTTTGCATAGTTCAAATCATACTGATGACATTTTGAAGTTCAACTGATTGACTGACCAATAAACTAAGGTTTCTTTGATATTTTGATATCTTATATACATCCCTATAATTTATGTCGAATATCTTTCATATTTCTTCTATAATGGAAATACAAAATCAAATTGATCACAATGTACTAATTCATTTTGGTCAATTTTTAGGGTAGATCAAACAATTGGGAGTGGTTACATGATAAGTAATCAAATTTTTATTAAAAATCATAACTTATGGAACATAATGAATAATTAGTATATCGAAAGATTAAGGTTTACTAATAACTCCTACTGGAGCCTTCTTAGGGCTACTGTCGGTTTAAACCTCGAATAAAGGAGGAGAGTCAGACATGGGGTTGACAATACCATCGAATAACATAGAATTTCGCTAAACATCGCTGACCAGAAAAAAAATCATTTTACCTATTGAAACTGCCCTGAGAGCTGAAGGGTCTTTATCAAGAAGATTTATGATGTCTCATGGTGGAAGCTAATATTCTTTTGAAGTCACAAGGTTGATTCTCCTTCTGACAACCAGAGCAAAATTCGAGCTTAAGGGCCGATAAACAGTTGAACAAGCAATACAGTAAACGTTTAATCCATTCTTCCTTTGATGTGTTAACAAACTCAGCGAATTGAAGATAGTTTTCAACATTAAGTTCCAAGCCTTACAAGGTCTATTAAAAGATGAACCTGCTATTGAGAACAGTTGGTAACAAATTAAATAAGCAAATACTTCAATATCTGATGAGATGTTGGGCCTCACGAAGCACCAGCATAAAGAATGGAACTATATTAATATCACGTTCAAGATTCAAGATCGGAAAAACGAGAAGAAAGCAATCAATAGCAACCAAACAAGGGCAAATAAATTGGGCACAGGATGAATATACAGAAGCAAATAAACGGGCTCGGAAGAATAGTAGGGCTGACAAGTGGAAATATGTAGAAGTCTCAGAAATGCAAGCAGTGATACCTGCAAAAAAAGGAAATATGAGAGAACTATTTGACGAATTGAAGAATATTTGAGGAAAATGAAGTAAATCAGAGCAACCAGTCAAGAACAAGGAAAATAATCCAATTACTGAGATTCATTAACAGCCAAACAAATAAGTGTGGTATTCTTGAGAACTCTTGATAAGACCAGCCCCAATGAAGCTATTGAACATCAAATAGCACCTGAAAACCTTCCTATAGATGTCACCCCACTAACAACTGATGAAATTAGCATTCAAATCAGACGAAGCAAGAGTGGAAAATCAGCTAGATTAGAAGCCACTTTTGCTGGAACGTTAAAGCTGGGTACAGAGGTAACTCCAGAGATCCTCCATATTCTCTTCAGAGAGATATGGGGGGAGATAAAATACCATCAGACTTCAAAGAGTGATACCTCGCCAAGATATGAAAAAAAGGGATCTTAATAGATGCAAGAACTACAGAGGCATCATACTACTATCACTACCAGGAACGTTTTCAACAGAGTGTTGTTAAATCGAATTAAAGATTCAGTAGATGTCCAACTTCGAGATCTACAAAATGTATTTTGGAAGGATAGATCCTGTATTGATCAAACAGTGACGTTGTGAATCATTGTGGAGGAATCACTTCAATGGAACTCACCACTATACATCAATTTCCCTGATTATGGGAAGGCACTAGACGGCGTGGATGAAAATCCCTTTTAAGGTCTTTTTCAACAATGTGAAATACCTAAAAAGACTGTCGTTATGGTACAAAACTCTTAAGACAGACGAAATTATAAAGTCTTGTATAGAAGGCAGCTCACAGATGTATCCCAAGTGAAGAATAGTATCATATAAGGCTACCTACCCTCTTATTTTTTATTTCTTCTGTTTGCTGACTGCATTATGAAGATGTGCACATCTCAGGGGAAGTATTTAGTACAGTGAACGCCTTGGATGCAGCTGGGCGATTTTGAGTAGGCAGACGATTTGACCTTTCTATCTCATACACAACAACAAATGTAGATGAAGACACCCAGTGTAACAGTGGCTTCTGTAAAAATAGGCGTTGATATTCACAAGAAAAAAATCACGATCCCGTAATACAGCACGATGAGCAGCAACCAATTCACACTTCAAGGTGAAGCTCTGAAAGAGGTGGAAACTTTTATACACCTAGGCAGCATCACTGACAAACAAGAACGATTTGATGCAAATAAGAATTCACAGTTTAGCAAACAGGAGGAGGATTCCCACATTTGAAGAGAATACGGAACTCAAAACGGATGTCACATCACTAAAGGCTCAAATTTTAACAACATCGTTAAAACAGTTCTATAGTACGGAGCTGAAACTTAGAAAACTACCATAACTACCATCAAAAATGTACAAGCATTCACAAACGTCTTTCTACACAAGATACTGTAAATCCATTGTTCATAGACTGTCACCAGCACCATCATCTTTGGCGGAGAAGAAACTAGAGTCTAGTTGAGAAATAAATGATTACAAGACGTTAGAGATTGGTGTACTACATATCGCGGAAATGATTAAACTTTATCACAAAGTATAACGTCAATGCAAGACGAAAAGAAGTAGGCCAAATAAAGTATGGAGTTTGGAATCGGAGGTATTGATCGAAAGAGTAAACAGCGCTTGATAAAAACTAGAAAGGAGAGTCAGAGTTGGTTAAATATTCCTGGTCAGCAGCCTATATTGTATGAGGGGTAGCAGGCTTAGGTGAGTAAGTATTGTTTATTAACGAAGTACAACCTTGAAGTTGTGGACAACGTTTATAAGCAAACACATAGTACTATGTAGCGTATCCTACAAGCTACCATCAACTTATCACTTTCACTTAAAATGTTATAGTTCATAGAGAAATCTGACGTTGCAATTTTCTTACCAGCAGTTCGTGATGAATGACATATGAGACTTCTACAAAAACCTAAGATCATCACAAATTAAGTAAATTAGTCTTACTGAATAGAACCCAACAAACTGGAGATAAACTTTCAGCATTAATTTATCTTCCAAAGACATCTTCAAAACCTCTAAACTTGTATAGCATTATATAACTGAAGGACAAACAAATGAGTTATATTTTCATATATTTTTAGAGATTAACTGCTTTTCACTTGAAATCTACAAAAAAAATTCAATTTCTTAATTTATAACCGAAAAACACATCTTTGAATATCAACCCGTCTTGATAAAATTCCATGAATTCATTTAGCTGTTTAATGGCTAATATCAAGTTATCAGTTGTACATTGAACAAATTGAATAAAATTTGTCATTATGATAGAAGAGGTTCTATTTTTATCTTAATTAAAATATATATGTGAAAAATTAGTCACTATAATAAATTTGGATAGTCTAATAAGAAGATGAAAATTATCAGAACTACATGATGTATTGGCGAAATTTATTTCTTTTATATAGTTGAAATAATGAGTAAATTGAAGCTAGACAACCATGGAAAACCTGGAAGCACTGATTGACGACCGTTTCCTCCCATTGTGAGACTTCTCAGCAGTGCGCATCCACGATCTCACCTCGCCAGATTCGATACCAGGACCTACCAGTCTCTCACACGAACGCTTAATCACTAGACCAGTGAGCTGACCGCCATCCATTGGTGTTAATGTCTAACTTCAACCAATCCACGAAATCGAGCAACCATTCACCATTGTCTTCAGTAAGTTGATATCTCACAACAGACCTGGTTGTACTCCACTAGTTACTGCTTCTCCCTAGAATTCCAGGAAATACCTCATTGAGCCAGTCACTAGTGAGCATATGATTATTATCAGAAGGGGTTTTGTGAAGATTTTAGTCATTTTATAGCTGAATTCATGAGTCTACTCAAGTTGGACCACCACAGAAAACCTGGGTTCGAATCTTGCGAAGCGGGGTCGTGGATGCGCACTGCTAAGGAGTCCTACTATAGAACGAAACGGCTGTTCAGTGCTTCCAGGTTTACCATGGTGGTCTAGCTTCAATTGACTCATGATTTCAACTATATATAAAACTCAGTATTAATCTCGATGTGTGATAATATTTATTCATGAATCTATGTAGTAATTTGATTGAAGTTGGTGTTTACTCTTGAAAGAAATATGATCAGTTAAATTGTAGATGATTGTAAATTATTTTAATGTAACTTGAACCTATAGATTATTTCATTGAAGAAAAACCCAGTCTAGTCACGGATGATCATTTTAAACAAGTTGAAAATGTACTGAAATTTAGTTATCTATATGATAAACAATTATTTATAGAATCTCAAAATTTTTATCATTCATTAATTATAAAACTGAATAGATTTTGATATGAGGCTAAATAAACAATGTAATATGTAGACTGCATAGCTATGTAAACAATATAGTTTAATCAACATCTTTAGACTATACTTTATTTAAGTTGTCTACAACAATATATCATTTATATATGTATAAATATACCGCAAATATGACTTATTGTGTGGTGTGGTCTACTTACATCCACATAAAAAGTATATGGTGATGGTCAGACATAGAATATATTTTAGCAGAAGATCGATAAGAAAAGAACAGGAATGAAGCACAATCAGTGGGAAAATGCATGAACAATGAAATCAGAGACTACGGACTTATATTTTTAGAAGGAACAGTTAAGATTGAGACAATGGATTGTTATTTTGCAAATTAACTGTTTACTGTTTGGTTATCAGATTTCAGTGAGATAGTTTGTAATTTTGCGTTTAAATACATTTGATTGTCCCAGCCCGTGTTTTTGTTCACTACAATTGTTATGTTCCTGTCTTATGAAAACATCTTTCATTATTCTAACTACATTTCAGTTGATGTTATACGCAAATTACTTTATCATCATGTATTTATTATTTTTAGTTGCTTTACGATTTTTATGCTTACGGTTTTAAAACTTTGAAAGCCTAAACTACTGAATCCATTACAGTTCTTATTCATTATGATTAAATTAACCGATAAATCAACACTCTTCTATTTCGTTTACTCTTATTAGTACAGATTTACTTATATCTCCTACGAATTATCATTTTGTTAGAACGTGTGAGTGCGTACGTGTCCTGTTAATGTATGAACGTTATAAGACCTCCAATCAGAGAGCTGCGAATTATCGATTGGGACAGTGACACACGAAAAACCGTACGAGCAGTCTAGAGTGCGTATCGGTCCTGCTATCTGCCTAGCCCAGCCAGTTGAGTCCAAAACACCAATAACAGCCTCTGTGGTGTGAATCGTATTTCAAACATACTGGGTTTATATACCAAACAGACTGACCACAACGTACCAATAAAATAGAAAATAACATTTGTACAAGAATTAGCCGAATGTGGCTGTGAATAGGGGGAACAGTAATCAATAGACTGGGGATAACTGAAGAATGGTAAATTGTATAATAATAGTTCATAGGTCAAAATAAAGCTTATAATAAGGAGGACACGAATATGAATAGTTTATTTACTTAATAACTATGCAATAGGAAATATACATATCATATTGGTCCATAGATAGTTCTCAGAGTTACCATTCATAATTCTCCACGGAATATAACTCATTTAATTTGTTGTTCAGAATATTATACTTTCAGTTTAATTATGAAATATATTTTATGTTTAAAGGTTTGTTTTCAAATGCATATACTGGTAAGAGTACATCTTATTTATAAGTTGCTCTGTATGTGAAAGATACATGATGAAATGGATTTATTTTATTCAGTTGTTTTTACTTGGGAAAACATCGTTAACCTTACATTATCCCATCGAGTTTTACTATCTAAGTATATAATCATTCGCTTACACATACTTCAGTTGTTATCATTAGTAATGTTAGATTTGTGGCCTCATAGAACCTTTGTTGAAGCAGAGATTTAAATTATTTTGCATATGAACAATCTTAGATATTTTAGTGAAGCGGATATTTTTAAAGAACCTGGAAGATTGACTGTTTCAAAATTTGAAAGATAATAGTGACATAGTCGGTATTTTTGAAGTCATAGCCCATTGAGGACGTTCATATTATTATTGACTTTATTCAATATTATATTTTTGGTACAATATGAAATTCTCAGCACAAAGTATTTCAATAGGTTTCTTTTCCTTACTTCTTGATCGATTCCGACGACGTATACTGAGTGATTGCCAGTTATGTTTTAGCAATTCAGTAATCGACATCTGATTCATGTTCATTTTTTTCAATGGATATTGTCAGCCACCACGATGTCTCTGATTGTACTTTTCTGTCACCTGTACAGCGAAAAGTCCACCACTTTTCATAAACATGCCTGGATAGGTTATGCACTTAATAAACATAATGATGTGTTGATGCAATAAAAAACAGGCAACTTGTTAGTATATCTAGATGACAAGAACAGGTGGCCTGTATATTCATATATCACTATAAAAATAAGTCCTCTTAAATGTACACGGGAAATTGGTGAGAGTGCTTTTTTTTAATTCATATTAAATCTTTTGTGCAAACGATATGATTTTACAATCAGTCTGCTTCAAAGTTCGTTCCTATAGATCAGTTTATTCTATCAGACTATTCTGAATGTCCTGAGATATTTTAAAAAAGACTTCCTGTGTGTTTATACTCTTATATTTTAGTATCAACTTTCAATCCAGTGTGAAATGAATAGGAAATTTAAGAGTAGTTTACATGATTGACTGACTTTAGCTAGACATTTAGTGAGAACCAAGTAACATTAAACAGCTATTTTTGCATGGTGTGTAGCCTACATCAGTTCACATCAGAGAACTTGGCAGAGGTTAAAGCTAAGAAATTCAAAGTTCAAAGTTTATGCCTTTGCTGTAAATTACTGAGTACCTCACTTTTCATATTTCACTTAATCCACAATATTAAGTATTGACTATTAACTGACATCTCTCACTTTTGATAAGATTTAACTTCATTAATCGGGATTTCCCAAATTAGGAGTTTATGGATTTTGAGTTGATAAAAGTCATGTGCTCACTAGTGATCAACTTTATTAGAAACTGTGACTAAGTTTATAAATGTAAAACACTGAGTGTCAACACAGTAGTCTGAATCTAGCTTGTTTGTCAGGAGGTGCCAAGGTCCGAGGTTCAATATCCACCATGGTTCCTGGTGTGTATCGTCAGACAGTTTCACATCAGCACTAAACAGGTTTTTAATATGATCTTATTTTCAATGTTTATCTTGATTAAGTCGGCCTCAGATATGTTCCATTTTCAAAGTGAATAATTTCCACTACCCTCGTATCCTAAGAGTTATAAATAAACTTTGTTTAATGGCTTTCCATGTAGTGTTTCTTGAGAGACAATAAAATCCAGAATATTATCTATGAAAGTTTTCCACCTTTTGTTATGAAACCTTTATATAGTAACTCTGCCCTGTTCAATTATAACAAGTAACATTATCATGTTTAATTAATTTATGAAATTATTAGGTTTTCTTAAAGAAAATACACCAACTGTAAAATATCTTTCAAAGGCAATAGTCTCCTAACTATCCAGGTTACATGATTATATTTCTTGAAAATAAACTACTTATGTCCATGAAGTAAAGTTTACCAGATCTTGGTTGTAAGTAAAGATAAATCATAATTTTGATCAAGATTTAACTTATACTCAACTAAAGAATATGTTTTTATTAAATCTTTACTTATTATTAGTATGGTTAAGGAGTCCAATTCAATGTTAGGGATAGTATTATCTGATCGATAGCATTCAATCAGCACTAAGAATGACTTGACACGCATGACATTGATCACCCATCAGTGATCAATCAATTTTGATTACATCTCAGTTCTACAGGAGGTCGGTCGCGACCCGAATAGCTCAGTGGTAACATCTCTGACTGTGAAGCTGAGTGACACGGGATCGAATCCGTCAGGGGGCACCAGTTCCCTCAAGATTACAGGTACACCTTTCTGATGAGTGCCAAGTAGCACGAAACCCGGATCCATGGTTTCCTGTTGACCACCTTCAACCACCATCTTATCTCAACACAGTGCACTCAGTGTCGAGCCACCTAGACCAGTGGTCACATTGCAACTTGATCGATAGCATTCGATCAGCACTAAGAAGGACTTGACACGCATGACATCGATTACCACCCAGTGATCAATCAATTGTGATAGTATTATCTGTATTTGAATTATAAATAACTTTAGATGTTTGTCCATTTTGGACTAATACATTATCATTGGCAGTTAATTAAAATTATTCGTTCGAACTGTAGCTAACTGATAATTGACTTTTTCCGTAATTTATTTGGAAAACTGCATGTAGTGTATTAAGTTAAAACTAATGATTTTTTTTGAGTATTGCTTACTTCCTGTTAACGTTTGCTTACAACATGGTTGTTATATCCATCAATCAATTTTACTGATACAGCTTAAATTGTCACGTTGATACAAGTTTATATTAATTGCTTTTTGTATTAGATACTGAGAAAGTTTGAGTAAAAACATATACATAACATTTATCACACCAGTATTGAAGATTACATGAACATCAACATTTCAACGTACAGTTATTAATTGGAATAAACAACTTCAGCCACTCTGAACACTGAATATTTGAAAGCCAAACGTATTCTATCACAGTCACTACAATAATGTAACCTGTATTTTATGTACTGTAGTAGTGTGACTTAGAATTATGTTTTTCTTAGACCTATTTGTGATTATCATACAAAAAACATCGTTATATTTTAAGCTTATAATTCAAATAATTTCCATGATAAACGCTATTTATCAACGCTTAAATTGAATGAAACAAACAGAAAAAGGGTTATTCTATGATATCGGTTAATGAAAGGAACGACTGTTTTCATAAGTCGGTATGTACTGTCAGATCATAACTTCGAGGATAAGTTACTAGAAACCGTATTATTTGCTAGGATTTGGTTGAAACAGAAGCCTATATTAGTGAGAAAAACCTATCCTTTTATTATTTCAATGTTTACTGTATTTTTTATTAGTCCGTATTCATGTTTCTTCTTTTGTCAGTTGTAAAAAGTAAAGATAATCAGCACTCAATCAAATCAACTTCAGTGAGTAGGTTAAGAAATAAAATGATCTATTAAGTTCCATTTATAAACTATCGAATTACTGAAACAAAATTTATAAAAATCTTCAATGTTAACTTTCAATTCATTTATAACATATTTGAACCTCGCTCTATTCATTCAGCTTAATTCATGTATTAATATTACTAGCAATAATAAAACTACTGGGGCTCAGATTGTAGTGAACAAGAACACGAGTGGGGACGGTCGAATGTATTTAAACACAAATTACAAACTATCTCACTAAATTCTGATAACCATACAGTAAATAGTTAATTTGCAAAATAACAATCACCCGATTCAATCTTGACTGTTCCTTCTGAAAATATAAGTCCGTAGTCTCTGATTTCATTGTTCATGCATTTATGTATCAATGGCGCTTCATTCCTGTTCTTTCGTTATCGATCTTCTGCCAAAATACATACCATCACTATATACTACTTATGTGGATATAAGTAACTCACACCATAACATCATAGTTCATAAACATGTATTTAATTCAAACTTTAAAAAAATCATCTTTATTGTAACGTAACACAGAAATCACAACAAACAGTGTTACAAAATCCCACTGAGAATTGATACTCATTATTCCATACCTTATATTACCATACATATATATGAGAGAAATTAAAAAAAGAAATTTGAATAATAAATCTTCAATAAAAAGATAGAATCCATACCAAAGTTTATCGTTTAAATCTATGAATTCTATATAAACAAATTAGTAAACAACATTTTATTGATTGTTTATTTATAACATGTTTAAAGTATTTTAATCAACAAATGTTTTTTTTTCTAAACCTTTAATTATACCCAATACCTTTATTTAAAACAAACGAACAGACAAGCAAACAAACAAATAAACAAACAACACTTTACACAAAAATCTGTTTTTATTTATTTATTGATTTTTTTTTTGTTTCTATGGAACATTTTTAAATATAAATAAATGTTGATTTATATTGAATTCAATGTTCAATAATTCTAATTCAACAATTTAATTTCCATTGTATCCTCTAATTTTATTTTAATAAAAACAAACAAACATTTAATTGTGAATGTTCCTTTTCATGAACCGAAAAAAAAAACAAAAAAATAAAAACAAAAAAATAAAAACAAAAAACCAAAAAAATTTATTTATATAAATACGATTAATTTTTTTGTAAAAATTTTTTTCCTTCCCATTTTTTTTCTCTTATGGAATAACTACTGTACAATTATCAGTAATATTATAATTTATAATTTGTATAAATGTATCATTATTATAAACACAATAAATACCAAAATAATCAGGTAAATAAATAAATAATCTACATAGAATACTTGTAATAAGAATTAATAATAAAATAATAATAAGAATAATTCTATTTCTTATAATCATTTTATTTAATGAATGATTTTGTTTATTGAATTGATTGATTATTGATTTTTGATTTGCTTTCATTGGTAAATGATTGAATTGATGATTTTTCTGTGATAGATTAGTATCATTATTATCTGTTTGTAATAGAAGGTAAAATAAAACAAACCAACAAACAAACATGAAATGTTGATTTATTGTAATTCAGTAATATATTGTAAAATATGTGAGTTATTATGTTGTAAATGAAGACAATTTATATAGATGAAATCATGAGTCAATTGAAGCTAGACAACCATCGAAAACCTGGAAGCACTGCTTGACGTTCAACTCGTGCTATTATTGGACGATACCAGAGCAGTGCGCATCCACGATCCCGTCTCGCCAGATTCAAACCCAGAATCTACCAGTCTCGCGTGCGAGCGCTTAACCACTAGACCACCGAGCCAGCCGGCATCCAACGGTGTTAATGTCTAACTTTAACCAATCCACGAAATTTGAGCAACCGTTCACCAATTGTCTTCAGTGAGTTGATATCTCACGACAGACGTGGTTGAACTCCACTGGTTACTGTTTCTCTCTAGAACTACAGGAAAAATCTCTTGAAGTTGGTCACTAGTGAGCATATGATTATTATCAGAAGGGGGTTTTGTGGAGATTTCAGTAATTTTATAGTTGAAATCATGATTAATAAATTATAATGCAAACTTGTTAAATGATTTTAAGGAATTAGTTTTGAATGGAATAACTTGACTTGAATTTCAATGACAATTGCCAACTTGTCAACAATAAGATCAATTTATAGTCTGAAAATAGGGATATCAATATCGATATCGTCATTCTACTATTAGCATCATATATATGTATGTAACAACATATTATAATTCATTATATTACGTTGTTTTAAAGTACTTTGTTGTAGATATTGATTTTTATTGAATAAGTAAATAACTAAACTTCAATTTACTCATGATTTCAACTATATAAAATTACTAAAATCTCCACAAAACCCCCTTCTGAAAACAATTTAGTCAATGAATTAAATAGATACATATTTTAGAATTATTCAGTTCTTTAAATTAAATAGTTGAATTATGGAGTTGACATATTGTTGATCTGGACTATATCAACTTTTATTTCATGTGGAAGTGAGGTTTAAAGTTATTCCACTAGTTTTAGGTCACCTTGTTTCTGTAAACCTATTAGTAACTAATTAGAGTCGTAGATTTTGTTGCTTTTCTTTATGCTTGTTTTTAAGGTGAGTATCTTATTTCTGTTGGCCTTTGACAAAAATCAATCAATAACATCGTTAGAAATCAGTGATAGTTATATAATTAAACCATTAGGCTTAGATGACCGAGCAATAACAAAATCTTGTCCATCATATCATATATACATATATTATTTACATAGTTGAAATCATGAGTCAATTAAAGCTAGATCACCATGGAAAACCTGGAAGCACTGGGCGGTCGTTTCGTCCCATTATGGGACTTCTCAGCAGTGCGCATAAACGATTCCGCCTCGCGAGATGATTTCAACTATGAAAATACTGAAATCTCCACAAAACCCCTTGTGATCCATAATCATATGCTCTTTAGTGACCGACTTCAAGAGATTTTTCCTGTAGTTCTAGAGAGGAACAGTAACCAGTGGAGTTCAACCACGTCTGTCGTGAGATATCAACTCACTGAAGACAATTGGTGAATGGTTGCTCAAATTTCGTGGATTGGTTGAAGTTAGACATTAACACCGTTGGATGCCGGCTGGCTCGGTGGTTTATCGGTTAAGTGCTCTGGCGCGAGACTGGTAGGTCCTGGGTTCGAACCTCACGGGGCGAGATCGTGGATGCGCACTGCTGAGGGGTCCCATAATAGGAAGAGACGGCCGACAAGCAGTGCTTCCAGGTTTTCGATGGTTGTCTAGCTTCAATTGACTCATGATTTCAACTTTAAAAATACTTAAATCTCTACAAAACTCCTTCTGATATATTATTTAGTTTATTCACCTGAACTCAAGATAAGTATAACAATCTTTTCGATAAAACTACAACCAATAGTTGTAAATTACATTACTACAAAATATAAATTTGATAATATTAATATTATGCGGTTATTTCCAAAAAGATCTAAAATCACAAGTCAGAAATAAAATCTCCTACAGTAAGTTGCAAATTATGAGTTAGTTATTTTAGAAAACATCATCTAATACTGTTTATTATCAAGTACAGCGATTAATAACTTCAGAATGAATCAATAGGTTACTGAAAAGATGTTTAGTGCAGCAATCAGATCTCGGATATTTCATAATAGTGAGATAAGATCTAAACATTTTTATATTTTCATTAAACGATAATTTCTTTTATTCAAAACCGTCGTCATACCATTATACACCATGGAGGGAAAGAAGTTTATTTTACTGCGTTTTGCGACTTTTACACAATCATATGACATGGTTAGGCGCTAAAAACCTACAAATTTTTAGAGTACCATCACTTTATTCTGAATTATTCGGTTAACATCTGTCACTGCTGACAGTGTTACTCGACCATCTGTTTCATCAACAACACAACTGAACTAAAAAAAAACTTGCTTTTTGTTGAAATTTCGTGAAATCTCTCCTGAATCTAATAATTTTTCATCTTATAATAATTGGAAATTTGAATAGCTTGTAGGTACTCGGAGTGTAGGAATTATTCACCAAATAACGCTTACACCATACTGAGGATCAATTGAAGTTAGAAATGTAGGTCATTGTATAGAGACAATGAAGTTAAGAAATATTGTGTTTAACACAAAACGTGAGTGTTCCATGTTCAGTTCTATTCTTGGAGTGACTTGAGGGTTCTGGAAAGTGAATTTTTAATGGTCTTTAGTTGTGAGGATAAGAACTAAGAACATGATTTTTCATCCACCGTTTTAATTATATCATTACCTGGGAGTTTAAACAAGCGTTACATTCTCTAACAAACATGTGGATTTTATACAAACGACCAATAATGTTGAGAAGTAGCTTACAAAACACATCTCGATTATACTACGTCTTTTCAGCATTGATACAAGCGATAACAGGTAGAACGAACTAACTGTATTAACTTTTGAAATCTTATAAGAAACACGAACAAATGCAGCATGGTTCACAGAAATCCAGGTAAACTATTCTCTTTACAAGTTCATTTATAAATAAGACCGTAGTTATACTTTTAAAAAAACAACTGCATACTATTTATTAGTTTTTTCAACTATTTTTAAATAATTTTATAATTAAGATCATGAGTCCCATACTAGGACAAAACGGACGTCCAGTGCTTCCGGGTTTTTAATGGTAGTTATCACATAGAATCATTTGGAGTAGCTTATTTAAAGTATGATGTGATTCTTGATCAGGACTTACTAATTTCCAGTGGTTACCTAACTTAGATCAGTCTGCTATGTAAATCATTGTCGAACTAAATAAACTCTACATAATCTCCATTCTAATTGTTCTTAAGGGTTGTAATTAGTTGAGTTAAATAATTTTGAGTGTAAGACAGTTTCTCTTGACTTTAAGTAGTACCTCTCGAACAATTTGATTTTATTGATGAAATAAAAAAAATTGAGATTTCAAGTGTTTAATCATGCAAACCCCCAAAACTTATTTTTTTATCGGTCTGGTTAAC
>NW_017386058.1:318433-369276 GCF_000237925.1 Schistosoma mansoni
TTTCCACGGTGGTCTAGCTTCAATTGACTCATGATCTTAACTATAAAATTACTTAATCTCCACAAAAACCCCCTTGTGATATTTTTAAATAAATTTTCAAAAATAATCGTGACCATTGCTTTTATCTAGATTGTATAAGACAATGCACTTTGTGTGAAAATTAGAATGAGGAGGAAGCTTTTTGCAAGTTGTATTTAGTACAAAGGGAAATGGATTATTTATGCAGAGTATTAATGGATAAAATATCGACTTATGATTATGAAAAAATAGGTGAAACTGTTTGCATACGAGACAAAATATAACTTGTTGACAAGTAAATTCACTTATCTGTCAAGTTGTCTTGATAATTGGTATTTTGTTCCTTCATCCCCGACTGTTGTTTCAACGACACTGATGAGCTTGGATGATAATTAATCGACAGGTAAGAATATTCAGACAATTTCTACTGTTTTATTGCACCATTCATGTGTTAGCTAATATAGGCTTTTTTAACAGCTAAAATAAATTCCGGAATAATGAATTATTCCCTTCAGTCATATTTACTACTTCAAATAATACAAGCGGTTATATAAGCAAAGATGGATGATGGTTAGCTATAAAATCCAAGACACGCGTTTCGTCCTATTTAGGACTCGTCGGCTGGGTGTGTCTGTATGCCGGAGTTAAAGCAAACGGTAATGGGTTCCAGTCCTGGATTAAACATGAACTCTGGGATGCAGACACATCCAGCTGATGAGTCCCAAATAGAATGAATTCCACTGCTTGCCACTACCCATCTTCGCTTATAATGCTTGTGATCTAAGGTAATATCGTGGCAGTCCTCACAGGATAAAAGCAACAATACTGAGTAAATTTATTACATGTAGTTCCTAAGCTTTGTGGTACAATCTGTAAAATAAAGATTTCATAACACTTGATAAAATTTTAAAAAAAACCATACTTCAATACTTCATTTGCAAAATGTTTATCAATTAATTGTTTCAGAATACATTGTTCCTGCATTTCCATACCAATTACTTTCTGTTCCCGTTCTTTCCTCCTCGATTTTCTTAAGCTTCTGCTGCCAGATACTCTATTCCTGACTAGCGTTATATACTACTTATATCAACATAAGTAGCACACACCATAGATGTATTTAAAATCCATGAAAACCATTTAAGATCCAACGATCATTAAATTAATTATTCCATTAATTATCACATCCATTCTTAGAGTGTTAAATGTAGGTATTTGAAAGAATTAATTAGACGAAATAAGTATATACATTTTATGTATTCAGTCATTTTATGTATTTTTAATTTTAAAGCCATTGGTCCCTTTGATAAATTTTGATAGTGTAATAAGAAGATGAAGATTATCAGAACTATGTGATGCATTAGCACAATACATTTTGAACAATCTGATCACATAGTTCTGATAATCTTCGTCTTCTTATAACACTGTCAAAATTTATAATTTTACCTACCTTCATCAACGCTCACAATCCCAGTAGCAGCAATTTCATCAAGATTTTTCATAGCTATTTCTGATGAATCATTCTCCGCTTTTATTCTTTCTAAAGCCTACAAAATTATACAGAGAAAGAATAAATTAATTGGACTAATGATCAGAAAGCGACAAACATATATTAGCTATAGAAACATTTGAATTATTACACATAATGTATGTTATAATTGAGTCTTGACATTTTAAAATATTCACTGTAAATGTGAGTGATATGACTTTGGTGATGCTTTTTCAAAATGCTTGAAACAGATTGATGAAAATATCTTACAATACTTCAGTTATCAACATCTATTGGATATAAATTATACTAAAATAACACCGATGCAAGCTCTCAAGACGCCTCTATACCATTAAGTCAGTCAATCAGTCACAACGTAGATTTTGGGCCATGTTATTCAAGGTCTCTAACCATCGATTGCTATCATCTCGCGAATGCCAACCAGGTAGTCTACACCTACCAGCATGGCTCAGTTCAATTGCCAGTGACTTCATGGATTTGTGCGACGTTAAGACAGATTGAATCTTGGTATTAGATATTAACAATGATAGCGTCAATATATGATACCTCCTAAACCTCTAAGTCACGTATTACATAACGTTTTCTAGTAAATTCTAATCGATACTGATTGGGTGTATGCTACTTATGTTGAAAAACAAAATTAGTTTGGCACATCAATAAAAAAGTGGAAATCTTGTCTAAAGAAGGTTGAGTAAGTTGATCTGAAGAAAATAGAAAGCGAACATAAAGAAATTGAGAAGTGAAAGAATTATGAAGGATTTAATGGACGATTGATGGAAGATTTGTGAATGAAGTATTTGACGTATAGTCCTCACATTTTACGAAAAAACTCTACAATTTTTCATTAAACAATGAATTGGCTGTTCCCACCTCATTCTTCGTTCATTTCACTTATAAACGTCAATTAGATATCATTCGTAATAAATAAAGTCTTACACAGAAATAAACAATCATCAATATTTATATCAGTTTAGAATTCATTCACAGACGCAATAGAAATATACAGTTCAACTATCCTGATTTCATATCTCACATTTAAATGTAATAAAGTCAATATTTTGAATATAAATTCCTCAAATCAATAACTGGCAAAAGTGGTAACACTTGTATTTCTTGAGTAAATTGAAGCTAGAGAACTATGGAAAACCTTGAAGCACTGAACGGTCGTTTCGTCCTAATATGGGACTCCTCAACAGTGCGCATCTACGATCCAGCCTAGAGAGATTTTAATCCAGGACCTTCGGTCTCACGCGCGAACGCTTAACCTCCAGACCACTCAGCTGACTGGTATCCAATTGTGGTAATGTCTAACTTCAACCAATCCACGAAATTGCGCCACCGTTCATCATTGTCTTCAGTGAGTTACTATCTTACCACAGACCCGGTTGTACTTCACTGAGTAGTGCCATACTAGAAAGAAAAGAGCGTCCAGTACTTCCGGGTTTCCCATGGTAGTCTGGCCTCAAATAACTCACGAATTTAACTAATAAATTACTAAAATATCCACAAAACTCCTTTCTGATTTGTATTTCTGTTTTTATTTGTGCATTTGGTTGATACATTCTGGTGTATCGTTAATGTTCTAAATTGAACAAAATGTATTTTTTGTTTTGAAAATTAAAATTACTTTAGATTGATGATTATTACTTATTTTTATCAAATACCATTACATACCAGTTTGATTTGTGTTGTCCAATTCAAACGGAAACATATAATGCACAATGTAGACACTTGTAATGTTGCAGCACTAACGAGACCAACCCAAATACCTATTTTATAACATAAAAAGTTTATTATATAACAATATAATTATGATGTCCCTTTTTACTGTTTGAAACCAACCGGGTAATTAATTTAAATCAGATTAAAAAGACGAATAAACAGTTCACCGGTTGTACTGTTTACAAATGAAATCAGATTTCCTAATGTCAATGATTAGTGATGTTTCGTTCGCATGTTCTTAACTTACCAATCAATATGCAATAGAACTTTATTATTGGAAATAACGAAAAAAAGAAACTAATCTAATGAATAAAATCTTACTCGTTCATTATACATATATGTTTGATATGTAGTGTGCTAGTGGACTGGTATTGGTCAGTAAATGAAAAGAAATAGACACCCAGTCTTGGTAAACATTGAAACACTAATACTATGAAATACTATGAAATTCTGGGTTAACTGGATGTGAACTGATTGTATTTTTATCAACACAGGGTTGTGGAAACTGTTTAGTTTTGATGAAGATCATGACCCATTGATGAATGCATTTTATCTGAATAAATGGTTCATTCTCTATTATCTGGTTCTCTGTTGTCAGCTGGATATTATATCAGTATTTACCAAGTGATCCAGCATAGTGATCGAACTGTTTAATATCGTGATCTAGTGAGTTCAGTCATATTAATCAGTCAATATCTAGTGATCGCATAATTTGATGGATAAGTAGTGTTATTGTATCATTGTATTATATTGTAAAGAACAAGAAAACACTTTTGTTTCCCATTATATCAGCATGATTTATTGATAAGCTTCATAGTTTAATAATAATTCAATGTGGTATCTAACCAATATTTTACAACACTGTCCACTAATTACTTTCAGCTCGAAGGTACCTATTCTCAAAATTAATGCGTAACAGTAAAAGTTGTCGTTTTTTCTGAAATAGGATTAAAATAGTGGTACGATGCAAGTATTGGTACTATTGATAATAAACGTTAATGGTGTTCGGTAACAATTGTTGTGGAAATAAACTGATTTCAATAACTTCCACCACGTATGAAAACGGACTTTAGACCGTGTTGGTGTGTGATGAATAGGTCTCAATTATTCAGTGGTATCTACCATGTATTCAACATTAATAAGTTCAGATGAAATTAAGTTGTATTTGACTTAGTTTGAGTCAGCAGTCTGTACTCTTGTTATCTTTTGGTTGTTAAAAGACAGACAAGTACATGGTTTTTCTAGGTCGTCACTTCCAAGCTTATTTTTATTTGCATCATCACTATCATTTCTCCACTCCTAAAATATATTTAGGTTTTGAGCACTCACACAATTTGTACAGAAGTATTAAGAAATTGGTAATATGTATAGTGTTTTGATATGCTGTTTTGTCACCTAAGATTTAACCTAGTTCGAATTTTGAAATTTTTTTGTAGAATTATCATAATATATTCACCCCATTAAAATCACGAAGCGACCTGTGTTAGACAACCGCTGTAAACCTTGAAGCATTAGACGATCGATTTGTCCCATTAGGGGGCTCGTCAGAAGTACGAACCCAAGATCCTGCACCCAGGATTCAAAACCGAGACCTTCGGTCTCGCTTGCAATGGTTAACCCACAGACTACAATTTCCATAATCACAAGCTGGAAAATATATTCAATATTCATTTCTCTTCTATTATCACTACGCCCCCTAATATCCAAATAATTTTCATTAACCATCAATTATTGTTATCCACGAGCTGGACTTAATTGGTTAAGAGTTTTGCATTAATTCATTTCGAACGATAATTTCATATGAGTGTGAAGTTAAAGAATTTTATACTGGAAATAAATATTATCCACCTGTATGTTTAGATCTCATTTATAAAATGAAATTCTGATATTGTTACTAAAATGAGTTGTCTATGGAGATTGTTGGATTTTAAAGTATATATCATCGGTTGATCTTAGAAGGTAACTACTGAAAACTAGAGACTGTTTTGTCCTTGTTATAGAACTCCTTAGTGGTGTACATCACTGAGTATTAACCTATTGATCTAAAGGTTATATGCCCGGCGTTGATTGAAATATTTGTAGACAATATCTAGAAACTATTTAAGTTGTGTTTAAGAAAATTAGGATGCAGTTACTAAGCTAAATTACATTGTGCAGTCTCACAGTATGCTTCAAATGTTTTTTTACACGCATCATTTATTTGTCCAATGTATGGGTTTAAGTGATGAACAAAAAAGTTAGAAGTATATTTTTCAGTGAAGTTAGATGAGAAATTATCACTGTGGTGTAAAGGTAGGTTAATTACTTATAGTCAGTAACGTCCAGTTAGGATTTAAAAACAACTTTGTTCACCTACCCATCAATCTAAGATTTGCTACATAAACTAAACAAATCCCAAGTGGTACAGCAAACATATAAAGACAGAATATGTTTACAATTGCTCCAACTGTTTGTAAACCTGATCCTTTCAAGACACCACTACATATACCCTTTTAAAAAAATAAGAAAAATATTACGTAAGGTAATCTGAGACTGAAAAATCTAGAATAAATTTAATAATAATAATAAAGACTTGTATGAAAAAAGCCATGATCTAATTCTGCCATCACTAATGGCTTGACATTATAGTGTTGTGTTTTACTCTGTGGTTAAATAGTGAAAATATTTGCGTCATCCACCATCTAAAAGTAACGACATTAATTCAATCGTTTCTTAAGTGGTTTTATAGTTTTGATTTCTTGATTATGATAGAAATTTCTTAGAAGATCTTTATGTATCTCAGAAGAAATTGCAATTGATCACTGACAATGTTCCTCGCGACAATCTATACTACTCAACACTTATCTAAAGATAATTGTCAATTTACCAAAGAATAAGGGAATTTTTTGAAGTTGTAGGGAAATAACATGACTGTTAAAGCCAACCATATTGGAAGTGAGACAGTTAATAATAGATGATGTTGGACAGTTACTGAATTTTATCAGTAATTTACTGTAATTTTTGACTAATGGATAATGACATATTGGCTGAAATTCACTGTGTTCTACCCAAGACCTAATCGTATTTCGTTCTATATAGTACAGTAGTAATGGATGCGCACAACTGAGCAATTTCAAACTGAGATCAAAAGCTGCACAATTCATTCCAGTTTTCCGTGTATCTTCAGCTCGTCTCAGTTTCTAATGAAACTTTTCATCATGATAACTAGATTATTGACGAAGTCCGTTTGTTACATAAGATAGAATACTGTATCGATCGTACAGTCGATCGCTTGAAATGATATGATTAATGACTACTCAGAAAACCTGAGCTTATTAAATCAGAGCCTCAGTACAAAAACTTTGAAAATCAGGATGAATTATCAGCAAAATGCTAGTTTCATCGAGTAAATATGGTACATTTGTATAAATAATTTTTGATACAACACACACTGTATAAGATTCCAGTGAGTTTTAGATATGAGATTTATACGTTTTTCATGACTCTATTGGATTACAGCCTGATTCTCAGGTTTACTTATCGCCCTCTCTATCAAACCTACCGTCTATTTTAGAAAACTCCTGCGAATAAACAAACAAATTGAATCACTCTATAACACGATTAACGAAGCTAAAATGAGACATTTTACATTTATTTCGAATACTTATTTTATAATTTCTATTATAAACACGCTTACATTTGCACCATCGATAATTTGAAAATAAGCTATAACTGGCATTAGTTCAGCTACAAGTTCAATGACGCCACTAAAATAAATTAAAAAGTTACAGTGTAAAAGAAAAGAAAAGGTAACTATTGATTCATTACTTAGTTGTAATAATCAGTTAGTACATTGATTTTATAATGAGGAAAGTGAATGATTTTATCATGTATATTCGGGCAATTCATCAATCAATGAAAGTTATGTAATCAAGGAATTCAAGTTAAGGATTTTATATTAAAAACAAATATGTTTATAGGAATGAATGAATGAATGAAGTAGAAAAAACATTGTAATGTGGTCTACTTATATCCATATAAGTAGTATATGGTGATAGGCAGACATAGAATGTATTTTGACAGAAGACCGATAAGGAACGAACTAAAATGAAGCGCAATCGGTAGGAAAATTCATGAACAATGGAATTAGAGAAGATGGATTGATATATACAGAAGGAACAATGAAGATTGAGACAATTGATTGTTATTTTGCAAATTAACTGTTTGCTGTATGGTTATTCAGAATTTAGTGACATAGTCTGTAATTTTTGTCTAAATACATTCGATTGTCCCTAACCGGTGTTTTGTTCACTACAATAATAGCTTTTGTTATTTCATTCTGAAGTATAGTATTCACATATATGGTACTGTGAAATAAATAAATTTGTCATTATTAAAATTATATTTACAATAACACACTAATTGTGGATTGGTGGAAGTAAGACATGAACACCGTTGAATGCTGGTCGGCTCAGTGGTCTAGAGGTTAAGTGTTCGAGCGCGAGAACCAAGGTCCTGGATTGAAATCTTGCGAGCGCGATCGCGGATGTGCACTGCTGAGGAGTGCCATATTAGGACGAAACGGCGGTTCAGTGCTTCCAGGTTTTCTATGATGGTCTAGTTTTAACCGACTTATAAATTCAAACGTTAAATTAAAACACTAATAATCACATGAAGTTATTTTATCTTTAAATGTTTATCAAAAAGAGATGTACGTTAAAGGTCAGTAGAAAATGTCAAATGGAAATTTTTAGAACAAGTCTGTCTAATAAAATTGATTGACAATTAATTTAGGTCGAATTTGAAACAGTACAAGTGACCACTGTTTGTATTACGTAAATTCATAGTTTATTATTATTATTAGCCTTATTCAGTATTATATTTTTGGTACAACATAGAATTCTCAGCACGAAGTATTTCAATAAGTTTCCGTTTCTTACTTCTTCGTCGATCCTGACGATAAATATTGGGTGATCACCAGTTAGATGTTAGAAGTCTAGTCAATCGACATCTGAATAATGTATGTTCGTTTCGCTGCATATTTTCAGCAACCACGATATCTCTGATTAGGCCTTTTCTAACCTTTACACCGAACAGTTGTACATTTTTCAGAAACGCACCTGAATAGATTGCGCGACTAGTGGCCATAATGATGTATTAAAACAAGCAAAATTAGATAACTTGTTGAAATATCTAAATGACAGGAACAGACAGCTCAGATGTTTAAGTAGGCCGCCAATGATATCGGGAAGAATTTAGCATTCAAAATAATTATGGTCGAACATTCAGTATTACAATGATTTTCTCAACCGTAAATTTGATAACCTTTACACTAGAAAGGAGGATCCTTTAGATTATCTCCAGCTTAATTCAATTATTTGCCTATACTTTCAGTAGTATGTTCGTCAGACGAATAAAGTTGATCCCGTTCAACAGGAACCGTGAACGTTTACGGAAAAGTGTAACCATGTATACAGTTAGATTGGCCGGACAGTGACGATCAAGAATATGGGTCGTATAGTAGATTGATTAACAGCATTTAGAATAATCAGTAACCTAAATGATTTGAGGATATTACGTTGTGTAAAGGCAATAAAGGTTAATCGTTTGAATACTGATTAATCTCGGGACCACTCAGCCAGTGTCCAGTAGTTAACATGTTTAACTTTGATAAATTCGCTTTACTGCTCAATAATAGTTATTAGTATATAGGTTTGTTGAGATTAATAAATGTACTGTTAATAAGGTTGAATCCAAATAACTGATATAGCCACTAGTGTTTAGTTCAATTTAACATGACTAGTTGAAAATGTCCACTGGTTTTTGACGTATTCAACAAATATTACTCACTGGTATTCATCGTACCACTTTTGTTATACCATTTAAAATAAATATGTCTCTATACTAATTCATATATGTTTTGTATTACACTAAAGTTAAGTAAAACCGGTTAATAGTAGTGTGAAATCCAAGTAACTTCTAGAAGCAGAATTGAGTAATTTTAAAGGTAATGATCGTTATTTAAACGTTTCTTTTAAAGCCTATTTAATCCTGTTAAATGAAATTAACGGTTGGTAGATAAAGGTGCGTATATTTTGAAAGTTATAATTGACACATGGATGTGTTAGAATTTAACTTTAGAATGATTATCTCTTTAAAAAACATGGATTGTGCTACAAGACATATCAATTGAAGGTCGTTGGGTATCAATTAAATTTGTTTGGATTGAGATATTCTAGAACAGATACAATACTTAAAATTACCTACTAAAAATGTACTCATAATTTTTATGTAACTTATAATAACTATAGAACGTCGGATTAAATGTAATGATCATTACTAGCAAAGGTTCAAATAATTCTCTTGTTGATATTTACGACTGAATTTCAACTACTCTTTGCTGAGGTTTCTGAAGTTTGTGAGAATTCCTCTGATATCACTTTTATCAACGCTATTTAAGACAGATAAAGTTGGTTAGTAATATAATTCAGTATGTGCATTTTGTCCTATTTATAACGGGATCTCTGGACTTCTGACGTGAAGGGTCCTGGGTCAAAGTCACAGCGTGAATATTAATGCTGGGGTTTGGATACATCAACCCGACGAGCCTCAAATAGGACGAAACGTGAGTCTTGAATCCCGTTGCTAGTCAAAATTTTACTACTCTAGAAGAATATGAGTATTTTGTGAACATTCTCAGATGTACATCTTCAAGATTCTGTCTGTGGTAGCCATCTGGACAATATGGAAATATCATGCTATTCATTTTTATTGTAACTAATATTGTCCTGTAGTTTTTTTCATTTACATGTTATAATTTATCTTAAATCGACTAACACTTTGGTTTACGATATAATTATTGAAGATTATGGGTATAATTTATTCAGATATCAGTGGCACTTGTCAAATTGTCTTTAGTATTATTTTTCATGATTTGTACAAGTGGCTTTTCATTTTTATTTATCAGTATAGGTTGTGGAGATTGTTGAGTTTTGATTAAGATCATGAATAGATCAAAATTAGACCACCATTGAAAACCTGGAAGTATTGGATGACTTTATCGTCCAAGTATGGAACTCCACAGCATTGTGCGTCCACGATCCTGCTCTAATAATTTGAACTCAAAACTTTCGGTTCCATATTCGAACGATTAACCGCTGGACCACTGAACCGGCATCCAATGATGTTAATGTCTAACTTCAACCAATCCATGATAATACGTGACCGTCCTCCATCCGATTCAGTGAGTAACTGCATGTTTGAAGTGCACTGGTTACGGCTTTAATATATTTAGTATGCGTAGAAGTTACTTATGAGGGTAAAATTGTCGAAAAAAAAGAGAATTGTCTACTCTGAGATATTTTAGAAACGATATTTCCAATGTCTAGGTAAGTAGTATTAAAATACCGGCGAGACTATAATTTATGGATGAACTGATCGGATATAAGATAACAGGTTTTGGATTTTTGCACGAAATCCATTTGGCTAAATGATGTTTTTGCACTTTAACTGATGTCGGTTCGTGATGAAAACCCTAAATCTTGTTCCTAACCATCAACTATAAATCATAATTCTGGCTCTTCCCACTGCTTTATAACTCTCATTTAGTCCTGACTAGTAGGTGGACATCCTCAGGGTCACTTTAGCATCGCTCAAAGGTCGTTTATAAATTATCGTCTCACCTAAATACCTTATACCATTCACCTTATATAATTCTATCGCAATTTTAACGAAATTCCATTTGAATTGACTAACAATAAAGAAAAATCATTCAGTAACAAATTATTGAACTTACTCATCAGATGTAAAAACTCTTGGTAAATACCTTCTTGTAGCAATTAAAATTCCTACATATGGTAAAGCCCAACAGCCTTAAATTTACAAAAAAGGAAAAGACATTTATTTTTAATTATCTGATAAGCATTAATTACTGAAATTATTAACTAATTCTTTTTTTATCAGTTTAAACTTACCAACTAATGTCATTGCTACACTAAATACAGAATATGGGCCTCTAGCACATCGAGCACCAAGATATTGTCCTACACGTATACCTGTTGCACTACCAACACCAAGTGGAAGCTAACAAAACAAATAGAAATTTTATACAATTTTTCTCATTTATAAATTTGACTAAATCAACAACAATTCACATAGCAGAATAACATAAGTTCGTTATATTTTATAATTTCTTGTCAGGTTGTAAGTAGTTTTCATATACCTGAAAAGCATCATCAATAAACAAGGAGGATCGGATGCAGACATAAAGGTGAGTACTGGCAAAACAAGGACCGCACTTCTAAAAATGAAGAACATATGGAACCCAAAACAACTGTCAACAGACATCAAAGTCAGAATCTTCGATGTGAACATGAAGACAGTTCTACTGTATGAAGCTGAAACGTGTAGAACTACTATATCCATCGTCAAGAAGGTACAAGTATTTATGAACAGTTATCCACGCAAAATACTCAACATTCACTGGTCAGATACAATCAGCAACAGCCTTTTATAGGAGAGGACAAATCAGCTTCCAGCTGAAGAGGAAATTAGGAAAAGACGTTGGAAGAGGATCGGACATACATTACGGAAATCACCAAACTACATCACGAGGCAAGCCCTAACTTGGGGCAGTGAAGGGAAGCGGAAAAGAGGAAGGCCATCATATGTTAATATGTTAATATACATTTTTTACCATAGACCAATATAAGTGGAAACAATATTGTAAATCATCACAAAAGGGATAGTTATTTACTTCTTGTTTAAAATTTCTTAGAAACGTACAAGTACAAATTCGTTGAAAAAGTCATAAGTACTATATATTTGTAACATGTGTGAAAATCTTTGATGTTAAGGAAAGTGTACATTGGCTAAAATGAGGTTTATCTAAAGACAGTTGGAACAATGTTGGTTAATCTCCTCAAATAAATCTCAGATGTAACACTTATTCATTGAAAATAAAATAATTCATTTAATTTATTTCGGAAATCTTTTCCCAGGGGATCCTTTCATGTTTATAATAGGTTGATTCCAAAGTGATCTACCACTTTAGACTTCATAGGGAAACGCATTAATTTAATGGATGGCGCAATGGAATTAAAAGAAACTTATGTCTGTTACGAGCTGCATAACATTAGTACTGATATATACCTATACATAACTGATAACTCACGAATAGACAGAGATATATCTTGTGGTCTCCATTCTTACCTGTCATTGCATGAAATGATATCGAAATGAGTTATGTGGTGATAGATATATATATGGTTACAATTTTATAGGACCTGAAAGACATTGCTACCAAGGGAACATTACAAAGGAACAAATAATATGAATACAAAATTAACAAGTGTGAATACAAATACCTACTTAGATTATGCATGATCATTCCACAAAAACAACCGTATAAATTTGGTTGACTAGACAACGTAAACTAACATTTGAGACTAGGGTAGTTTAATAATATGTTATATATATATAGAGAGAGAGACAGAGGGAGGGAGAGATGAAGTTTAACTATTTATAAGTTTTGCATAATTTTTACCTGGAGATAAGAAATCTGTTTAACTATTTGATTTTATATGTATGACAATTCAAATATTCAAATTAGACAAACCGTTTTTTGTTGGAAAATGTTGGTTATATGAGAGTTGGAAAAACATTGTTTTTTTAAAAAAAAGAACAGTTTTTGTCGCAAAACAGAATTAATTTCCAAAACTGCTGATAACTAGTGAGACTTATTATTTAAAACCAAATATGTGAATGAGTATATCAGTAATGATAACAAAATACTGAAGTGTATTCCTTAAGGAAGATTAAAATAGTTAAATAGATTAGTTTTGTTACCTTTAGTTCATTTAAACACTTGACTAGGTGTTTTAAAATTATGTTCAGATTAACTTTATGTTGAGCTTACCAAAGTATAACTAATAGATCCAATAGATAGAATAATAGTTTGTGCAGCAAGTTCACGAGCTCCCAAAGTCCCTAAAATAAAAACAACACCATTGGAATAAGTGGTACACTTCTCTAGTCTGTTTACGTTGTATTTATTACAACGAATGAAACTGAGAGATTGCAGATTATTCATCAAGTACTTCTTTATTAGGTGAAAATTCAGGTTTACTCTTTGTGTATCAATCCAACAAAATATGACCTATCATTCTAAACTCTATTCTTACATCAGATATTATTTATGTACAATTAAATCTACAATCAGTTCATAAGAGGTTTGGTTATAAAGTAACTTATAATCGTTCATCTCTTTTACTTAATATTTTTATACTGTGTAGCACAACAAAACTTAATGAAGAATTCAAACTCAGTATACTGTTAGACTCCTAATATTTTCACGAAAATAAGACTATAAGCAAAGATGGATGGTTACTAGCAGTGGAATCCAAGACGCGCGTCTCGTCCTATCCGGGACTCGTCAGAAGGATGTACCTGCATGCAAGAGTTGGTGTTCAATCCAGGACTCCAATCAATTACCATTCGCTTCGAACGCCATCATGTTATGCACTTAGCTATTAGGGCCTGATAGCGTTTGAAGTGAACGGTATTGGGTTCGAGTCCTGGAGTGAACATCAAATCTGAGATGCAGATACATCCATCTGATAAGTTCCGAATAAGACGAGATGCGCGTCTTAAATTCAACTGCTGGCCACCATCCATCTTTGCTTATAATGCTTGTGACTTAAGGCAATATCGAGGCAATCCACACAGGATCCATATATGCCAATAAGAGACTGATCAATTGCAATTCTAAACAACAATAGGGAAGATTCAAATAAACAATACAAAATGAATTTTTAAAAAAAACTGTTTTCACACCGATTTCAATAAGAGCCTAAATCTCATTTCGTAGTAATAACATTCTAGGTTTTCTTGAATCATAATAGGTTAAATCCTAATACTTTACTGTCTCAGTTGTTATCATCCAAAAGGATGACAAGTTTTACTAGGATAATTAATCTGTTGATTTTAACCACTACAACTTTGAAATGAAGTCCAAATTACTTCATTATATATCACTTAAACAAAATGTTGACAAAAAACAATTATATCGATCATTTGAAACATTATATAACTAGTTTTAAAAGTATATTTATTGTTATATCCCAATGGGTAGAAAAATGGTATTTCCAACGTTTCGTGACATAGTGTAATCCACTTCTTCAGAGTAAATAAATAGCCAAATTAAATTAACAAAAGTTTATATAGTACAAAGGAAACTATCAAGTACAACCTTAGCATTAATACCTACATTATATAACTTAGATTGATGGGAGTTTAAAATATCAAAAATGGGATATCATAAATTAAAACTGATCAGTTTCTACTGCTATTTGTGAATTCTGAGATCTCTCTTTTATAGCGTTTTGTCAAACGTTTGAATGTACTTGACATATATCCGAAAGTAGGAACCAGGAAGCGAATCTTATACTTCTTTTAAATTTGTCAGCTGAATATACCCATCTTATGTATCTACAAAAAATATGTTACTAGTTTGAAAAATGCAAATCTTAAAACACCACGAACATATTACTGAAAAATATTAGGTTAAATATCGCTGAATTTTTACTTCGTGCATTTGCTAGGCTTATTTTGAATTTTATACTCTATATTCCTATATATCATTCAACTACTGAACTCTCAGTGTCAATGATTTTAATGTAAGATGTTGAATTAGTAAAATGGTAGCCAACAATTAATAATAACAATAATCACTAATAAATTCAGTTAGTATTGTTTGTTTGAATCTTCTCATTGATGTTTAGGACTGCAACTGGTCAGTCTCTAATTGGCATATGTGAATACTGTGCGTATTGCCTCGATATAGCCTTAATTCACAAGCATTATAAGCAAAGATGGATAGTGGCTAGCAGTGGAATCCAGGACGCGCGTTTCGTCCTATTTGGGACGTCCTATTAGAGACTGACCAGTTGCAGTCCTAACACATCGATGGGAAGATTCAAACAAACAATACTAATTGAATTTAAACTTCACCCCATCGCACAAGCAAGACTCCGTGGCCGAGTGGATAACGCGATGGCGTTTGAAGCGAGGGTACTGGGTTCGAGTCCCAGAGTGAACATCAACTCTGAGATGCAGGTAACTTCATCTGACGAGTTCCAAATAGGACGAAACGTGCGTCCTGGATTCCACTGCTAGCCACTATCCATCTCTGCTTACCAATCACTAATAAATTTAATTACAAACCATAAGATGTTAACTATAAAATTAACTTCTCTAACATTCAAACTTTTCCGTACATTCAACCCAGGTAATATCACTCAGTAACTTATGTACTGATCTAATAAAAAGCATAATCAATTCATCCATGTACCTTTTCATTTACTATGAAATACCAGTTTTGATAATTTCGCTAATGAGAGTTTATGTTTTCATCATCTCGATGAAACAAAAAAAGTAGCTTGTTTAAACTTACAACCAATGTGTTTGAGTAACCACTTGAATGCAAACACAGCGAGACTATAATTTATGGACGAGCCAATCAGGAGCGTCTGAGGGATTTCAGGGTCACAGTGCCAATTTCAGTACCTGATGCTCATGCACAATCGGTTCACAGAGGATTTTAGAGAAAACGTGACAATTAAGCGGCTACAATAAATCGGACTACTAAGAAGTTCCTTTATTTGTAATTGTGGTAATTGATTGACTTGTAGACCTTGCGCAGACTATCCTGATGATGTTATCTTTTGATGTAATATATGTTGGAGGAAGAAGTCTGCTAGAATAGGAACTTTTTTCTCTCGACCCAGATTGAGACTAAGACAAATTATAATAATTTCTGTGAACTGTATAATAAAAGCACCAGTATTATTGTCTGCAATGTTTGCAGATGTTACTGAAGCTTCGGCTGTTCAGAGGTATGAGTGTTGTAAAATATATGCATAATAAAAATGACAGTCTTACACAACCAGAGTACACACAAACGATATTGAAGCTATGTGGTCGAGGCTGAGAGAGTTTTTGTGACCTTATCATGGCTCCAGAGACCGAGTATTATGAAGCCATATCAATGAGTTCCTCTACCTTATGCATTACGATTTTAAAACCTTTCAACCTCTTTCTAACCTTGACAAGTTTTTGGACCATGTAACAGAAGTGTACCCACTCTAATTTTTTGGTGTTGTATAATATATTTTTACTCTGTACTAACTGTCTACTAATTGTCTAATATTTCTCAAGGTTACTTAAGATTCGTTCAAAGGTCGTCCATAAATTATAGTTTCGCTACAGACACTTTTCGTTAACTTTCTCTTATTTTTTCTTCTGTTCATACATTGTTTTCAGAGCAACTTTACTAACATTACATCTACATAAATCTATATTGTATGTTAATATTACGTAAAAACATTATTTTACAATAGACTTTTCAATGATCTTACCAGCGATAAAACCACCAATTTCATAAATTGTCCATTCAAGACTAACCATAATTAAACCAGGTATAGCTAAACGAAACCATATATTCCAATCTTCCCAAACTTCCGTTGTAAATTCTGAAAAGAAAAGAATGAAAAACAAAGGTATTTTATTAAATAATTTTGATGGACGACAAAGTGTAGGATATCATCAAAGCAAACTGAAGCCTATAAATGACTTTTCCAATAGAATGATAACTAGCTTTTTTACCTACGAATTACAGGCATACAATTAATAAGTTCTAAAGTCTAAGAATATGAACATAAGTTAATTGGTATTTCTCATAAATATTTAGACACTATTCAAAAGTTTTAAATCAAACTGCAGATTTATAGACTGATAATCTGCTTCATTAATGGTCAGTTGATATCCTCATAAAACATAACACCTATCAAAATATTAGGTTTAAAAAAATGTAGAATATCCAAGCAAATTATACTGCTTAGTGATATATATGTATCAGTTGAATCGCTCATTTGAATGAGTACTCCGGTCATTTCGGTATGAAGAAGGCATACACAGGCATCTGATTTACATATAATAGTTACAAAATTCTATATTCAATGACAGTCGTCCATTTATATTCGATAGTTTAGTTTGTGATCAGAATGGGGGTTTATGAAGATTTTGGTAATTTTAAAAGTTGAATTCATAGGTCGATGTAGGGTAGAAAATCATTGAAAACTTGGAATCACTGAACGGCCGTTTCGTCCCAGTATGGGACTCATCGGCAATGTGCATCCACGAACCCACACCCAAAACTATGAATCTCTCGCGCGAACGCTTAACCTCTAGATTATTGAACCGGCATCCAACGTTGTTAATATCTAACTTCACTCGATTCACGATCTTGCGCAACCTTTCATCCATTGTCTGAGGTGGATAACTGTTAGGTATATGCGCGCCAAACTGAAGGTCATGAGTTCGAGCCCCGCGCGAGGGATCGTGAATGCGCACTGCTGAGGGGTCCCATACTAAGGCGAAACGGCCGTCTAGTGCTTCCAGGTTCGCAATGATCGTCTAGCTTATATCGACTCATGAATTCGACTATTGAAATTCAAATTGTAACTAAGATAATTTTGCATGATCTATTCATTTAATGTCCTAAGGTTCAAATCTAAAAATCATATGTAGTAAACATTTAGGATGAACACACCTTCAAGAAGTGTTGTACTGATTAATTCAGTTAAATATCTGTTCAACAAGGAAGTAAAACCGTCAATTGTACCTCGAAAAGATCATGATGATTTTTATATCTTAGTTTTAGCTTATTTTGAGGGGGAAATATTTTTGGTAAGTAAGATTATAGCAAAAAATAGTATACTACTGCGTATATTTGAGGTCACGACTGAAACAAAATTTACACTAATAATGACAAATTGTGCCACTAATATTGGTTTCATTTACTATTCGATAACCAGCTATTATAGATTCAAGTGTTATGTTCCTTAACTTTTCACATTACAAGAGTTTTGTAATAAGTAGTAAGAGTCGTAACCTGTACGATTAATAATTTCATAAGTAAGACAGTTACTTATTAAATATAGTGTAACACTTTTGTAAGCAAGGACGGATAGTGGCTAGCGGTGGAATCCAGGACGCGCGTTTCATCCTATTTGGGACTCGTCAACCGGATATATCTGCATCTCAGAGTTGATGTTCACTCTGTTCACTCTGTCCGCTTCAAACGCCATCGTGTTATCCTCTTAGCTACTGAGTCCTGATAGCTAACTGCTTGTGCAAGTGGGTGGAGTTTAAATCCACTTGGTGTTGTTTACTTGTATCTTCCCATTGTTATTTAGGACTGCAATTGGTCAGTCTCTTGTTGGCATATGTGCATCCTATGCCTGAAATCACAAGCTTATAAAAGCAGTCCGCACAGGATGCATATATGCCAACAAGAGACTGATCAATTGCAGTCCTAAATAACAATGGGAAGATACAAGTAAACAACACCAAGTGAATAGTGTAACACTGTTTAGTTATAATACTAATCAATCGCAAAAAATGACCAATAGTTTCCAAATCAATAATCGATAACAATCGATTAACCTACTGGATGTAAACTATGAAGAAGACAAAAACTGAGACAAAACAATCATTCATTACTCTTTTCATGTTCAACAATTCATCAATGAAAATTGTATTTAAAGATAAGTCATTTACTTTATATAATCATTCCATTTTATAATAAGTAATACCTATAATTTTAGTGTATTTGTTCCATAAATTTTAAAACTTTTAATATTGATTTGATTTTTTAGTTTTTTGTTTTTTGTACAAAAAAAAGAAAGTAGATCGTAGCAAGATGAGAAATTGGAAAATGAAAGGATTTGATTGTGTGTGTGTGTGTTCGTTTCCTTCATATTCCACCAAATGTAAATGACTGACAACTATAATCATCTGTAGATAGATGTGAACATGCATACATACATACATATAAAACTTATTTTATTGTAAACTATAAATAACTACTAAATAATAAGAAAAGAAATAAATAGATAGATAGGTATAGTTTTGTCTTTGTATTGACCTATTAACTATACACATCCATAACTTATTTTTTCCCTTATTATCAACCTAAACACTTTCTAATAATAATCGTTATTTCAATTTATTATTCACAAAGATATTCAAATAATATTTGATAAGCAAAGATGGACAGGGGCTAGCAGTGAAATTCAGGATGCGCGTCTCGTCCTATTTGCGACTCGTCAGCTGCATGTACCTGCATCTCAGAGTGGCTATCAGGACTCAGTAGCTGAGTAGATAACACGATGGCGTTTGAAGCGAAAGATACTGGGTCCGAGTCCCAGATTGAACATCAAATCTGAGATGCAGACACATCCCGTTGACGAGTCCCAAATAGGATGAAAGGCTCGGTTTGGATTCCACTGCTAGGTACTATCCATCTTTGCTTATAATGCTTGTGAATTAAGGTTATATCGGGGCAATACGCACAGTATGCACATATACCAATAAAAGACTGATCAATTGCAGGCCTAAAAATCAATGGGAAGATTCAAACAAACAATCTTTGATAAGACTATAATTCATGGACAACCTTTGAGCAATGTTAAAAAGACCTTGAGACAATTCCCTTCTGCTTATTAGGTTTATAAATTAGTATTAGAAATTAGGATTAAGATTTTGAATTAGAATTTAAGGTTAAGAATAAAGTAAAAATTTCCTTCATAAGCTGATATTATTTATAGTGCCAAAATTCTATTTAACTAAATAGATAAATGAAATTTACGCCAAAATCCAAGGGTTTCTATCCTTAATTTTATTAGTTTGTCCATAAATTTTAGTCCTGTTCGATATTTTGAAGTCAGCGAGCGGGATGCCAACTTCTGTGGATTCCCGTACTAGGACGAAACAGTCGTCTAGTGCTTCTTGGTTTTCCATGGTGATCTAGCTTCAATTGACTTATGAATTCAACTATTAAATATCAATAATAATCAGTTTTATTGTTAATCTTCTAATCATCTTTTGAAATGTAATTAGCTTTGATGTTAATAAATGATCCGATAGTTTCAAATACGCTTTGATCATTATTTTTCTTATCGTGCTACTTAATTTATTGAAGGGAAAAAATTACTATGTAACTTAACATAGGTTGATAAAATTAAAAGTAGTATAAAACAACAAGAATGGAAGAAAACAAGTCTTGGGTTTTTAAATGATAAATATTTTAATTATAAGTGTACGATGGAAAATTTTAATTGACTGTGGAAAGTGTTATATTGTTCTTTTTAAAAATTATTAAATAGCTTTCTTATTAAGAATAAATTAGTAAACTAGTGAACTTTACAGTTGCCAAACAGGAATAGAATAAATTTGTATCAATTATAAGTGATATGGAGAGCCAATCAGAAGTAGCGAAAGGTCAATCTACGGCTCTCAGAAGTGACCTGAAGGTCAAGTGTATTTCATTGGGACCAGTGGGTCAATTTCCTAAGGATGGAGTGGTATGTATATGAGTGAGTATTTGTGCATTTCATTTGATAGTCCAATACACTTGCTCGCTCACTCTTCTGTTCTCTCTCAGGTAGTCAGTGAGCGTAACACACTGTATATCAGTATCAGGTTTTGGACACTGCACGTCACAACAATAAGACATGTAAGTTCGTTTTGCGTCGATTTTTTGAATCACCCCATTGCACAAGCTAGTGGCTATCAGGACTCAAACACGATGGTGTTTGAAGCGAACGGTAATGGGTTCGAGTCCTGGAGTGAACACCAAATCTGCAATGCAGGTATATCCATCTAACGAGTCCCAAATAAGACGAGACAAGCGTCCTGGATTACACTGATAGCCACCACTCATCTTTGCTTAATAAGATATGCAGTTTTAAGTTATAAGTGTTATCATAACAGCCTTTCTTTATAAGAAAAATATACAAGTTTGATTAAGATTAAAAGGTAATTAGATATTTGTTCATAGATATTCATATTACAAACCATTTACCAGTGAATGTGCAGTCGAAAAAACCAAACAAGGTGATTAGGCAAAATACGACTAGTTAATAGTGTGCATGGCAGTTGAAAATGTCGTGATTATTAGATATTATTATATGCACTACTATTTAAATTAGAATGCCAAAATGAAACTCTGCTGAGGAATGTTTATAAATGCTGCAGTTGATGAATGTTTCAGTGTTAAGATCGCTGAACTCCTTTACAAATTTAGGAACTTATCATAGAGTAAGTCTTTAGTGGCTGGTATGGTATACTGTAGATTAAAGTCAGATATCCATGACGGTAGACCTTAACTCAGTAGTTTTAACAGTTAAATGCTTGGACAAGATATAAGTTCTAGAACTGATCACCAGTACATTTGCGGGTGATCACTAGTGAGCAGTCCCAAACTCAAATAAAATAGCGACACAGTTATCTTCCTTAGTTTATATTAGAACCTTAACTAAGATCAATCCGTGATGAATACCATTACCAGAATGTGTTCACTTTGTTCTTTAATTTTACTTTTGACACAGTTATAAGCATTTGTGATTATAACGTCATCTCCTTCTACATTGGAAGTCCGTCTCAACATATGACCATTCACTCATGTTAACTAGTAAACTTTCGTATTTTCTGTTTACTTCTTGTTTTTCCGAATTTCTTTTCTATTTTAAAGGTCGATTTCAACAACAACAACAAACTGTGCTCATAACCGTACAAATTACTTGTTACTTAAAGCTATTTGTAGTTGATGGAAAGATTGAAAATAGAATAAAATTAATTTTATTTTATAAATCTTATTATTTTTTACTTTGATATTGAATAAGCTACTTAATATACCGCAATAATTCAGTAGTAAATGATACTTATATACAAGTTGTGTGTATTATTAACAATATATATGACTTGAAAGTGTGAGTCAATAGAAACTAGACCATCATAGAAAACCTAGAAGAACTGGACGGCCGTTTCGTCCTATTTTAGGACTCCTCAGCAGTGCGCATCCACGACCTGTCCTCGCGAGATTTGAACCCAGGACCTACCAGTCTCGCGTCAGAGCACTGCTGAGGAGTCCCAAAATAGGACGAAACGGCCGTCCAGTGTTTCCAGGTTTTCTCTGGTGGTGTAGCTTCAATTGACTCACACTTTCAACTATGAAAATACTAAATCTCCACAAAAAACCCTTCTGATTATAACGGTAATAATATGTACTTCAATATTTGAATATCACTTCTTTTTTACTCTGTTCAATGACTTACTAAAATTGATATTTTTTGAAAGACCTATGAATTTGATGTAGACAATAAAGCATACAACTTGAAAAAAATATGCTGTTGCTTGGGATATTGGTGAAGCTCTAAAATTTGTAACCCGAAAAAAAAGAAAAAAAAGAAAGAAAGAAATCCAAATAGATAAATTAGACAATATTCATCAATATCAGTCATGTTTTTAATTAATTCAAAGGCAAATCATTCTCGAGATTGCAGCTATCAATTATGAATGATGAATTCAAAGATTAATTGATCGATTTCTTTTTCCTTGAATAAGTTCAAAGACATAATGAATAATCAATCTTGACTACAATAATAACTTTTCTTTTATTTTATCATTTGAATATATTCGTTGTATTATTCTGGTAGATTTCACGTACTTATCATTCATTTAAACACAAGATTACTTTATGGCACATTACTTCTTTTTGTTGGAAAAAGAAAATCCAGGAAATTACTATACATTAATCTTTTTACGTACATAGTCAATTAGTTTACCTGACATCCATATTCATTATATAAATCAGTATATAATGCATTAATGCATTGATACCATTCACAAAAATCATAATAACTAATGGAGCATATACATAATTCTATAGGAAAGGGAAAAAAAACAACAAAAAGCACTATTAGAATAACGCCAAAAGAAATCTTTAAGTTATTGGAAAATTTGTTAGAATAGAGTGAATTAAAGGAATTCATATATGTTAGCTATACAACAGATCGACAACTATTTAATTGGTATTGTGGTGTGTGCTACTTATGTCGACAGATATAAGTAGTGCGTATCATCAATTGAAAGTGAAATATCTAGTGGCAGAAGGTTAAGAAGATCAAAGGAAAGAGAGCAAGAACAGATAATCATTGGTGTGAAGACAAAAAAACAATGAACTGTGAGGCGATCGGTTGACATTTTGCAGAAGGAACAATTAAGTCTGAAATAATTGATTGACATTTTGCAAATGAAGCATTTAGCCTGTGAATCTCTGATTTTACTAAAAAATTCTGTAATTTTGTGTTGAAATACATTCGATTATCCCCATTTGTGTTCTCGTTCACTACAGTATGATTAACCACCTCCAAAGTCAAACTTACTAAATAATCAAGCAAAATTTCCATCGAATATGTTTTAAGAAGATTTTCATATCTCTTCTATCATTTTTTGTTTCCATCAGACTAGTTAGTAGGTGGACATCCTTGTGGTATGAATAATTGCTGATTTATAATTTCCCATCACGTGACATAACCCGTTGTGGTTGTATTTACTATATATATAGATGGATGACATAAACCTATTATACATCAAAGGTAATTCAGGATGTCTGAAATTTATTTCTTTTTATAACATAATCTTCTCACTAACATAGTAGCAAAACAATCGTTCCCACTATAATACCTGTATTTCATATTTATACAGAAAAATTACGCATTTGTAATTTAGGTTGAATACGTCGACACTAAATATCTACCAAACCCATGTGAAAGGTCAGTTTAGAAGCCTTTGTAAACAGCTAGTATGTATGCAATTAGATTTAAACGGAAGTCCAAGACGTAAATCTCCTTCATTCACCTGGATAGCTCAGCGGTAGTGCTATGATACCGAATAGCCAGAAAACTAAAGAAATTTTTTTCCTACAGGATAACAGATGACCAGTACTAACTAACATAAATCTTTGGGTCAAAAGCATCTTCTGGAAATCTTACAACTGCCCAATACCAGAATAAAGTTGATTACAACATTGAATCACTCACGTTACTGACTTGATTAAAACTTGATCGAACAGTATAGATCATCATTTGTAATTAGTTACCACTAAATTGACTACTACTCAACATTCAGCTAGAAAATAATAATTAATTTTGAACCATGAGAAACAACAGTTCTATAATTTCAAATGCTGAAGAGACTTGAGTCTAGTCTTTAAGAATAATATTGCTCAGATCACTAAATGAATTGATATTCGTATATAACAATGATGGTTAGATAAGTGGAATAGAAATAATTGCCTAAGGGAAAACTTTTTAATAGGTTAAACTCTAGTAAAATCATATGAATACTGAACTATAAATTGTTACGTAAATGTGTAAAATTGAAGAAACAGAATAAATGAGGTAGTCCATTATGAAATTCAATTTTCTAGATATAGATTGAGATTAAAATTGCTTCATATTTGTCTTCCTTCCTGTACTATATCCTTATATACAACCTTTCTTTTATATATTACCACCACTAAATTAACTACTTTTATGAATTCGGTGTTCATCTTGTGCTAATGAGGTATAGTAACTTGGACCGATGCATATATGTGCCTGGTCCTACGATGTAGCTGATTAACTTACTGATCAAAAATTCATTCCAGTTAACTTAAAGTTTAATTTATCTCTTTTATTATATTTTGTAACTTAAATGGATATTATCAGGATGAGGATTTGTAGAGAATGTAGTAATTTTTAACAATTTAATTTATAAGTTGATCTTAGTTAAACCAGATTTTCAATGTTGGTTTAACTTAAATCAATTCGTGAATCCAACTGTTAAATATTTGATAACCACAAATAAATTTATAAAACATTGTAAACTGTAACTTATTCTAACTTTTTATTTAAAAATTTTAGATGATCATAAATCCAAATCAAAAAATTTGATCAATGTAAAAACATTTATTTGTTTGTTTATTTATTTGAACATAAATATTGGTACAAGGGGCATCAGATATATATGCGCCACACAAAAATTGTCATTTCATTTAATCGTATGAGGACTATGATACTGTCCGGGTGCCCAAATTGAAGCAGGTGGTTTTCTTAGGGGGGGTAACACCCTCAAGCCTTTGACCTAAAGATATGATCCACAAGGCAGTGGAGCATCGTGAGGAAATGCAGTCCCATGGTAGCCGGTCACCAATTATTGGTTCATAAAACTGGAGCCAGCCTATGTGCACCATTGATTCGGAATCAGGGTTTTCCAACTCTCCTAGGTGAACTCGCAGTGTCCACAAACCCGGTTAAAGCGCCGGACATTCGCTTTTCGTCCTCTCAATTTCGTAAGCCACACCCGTGGTGCGAGAAGGCAGTGAGTGGGTCTTCCCTATCAGAGGCTATATACGCGTGGCCGTGTGAGAGCATTTCGAGAGAGAGGGAGGGCCCCCTCCACTCTTGGCTGTACCAAGGCATTTGGGGGATCATTTATTAAGATAAAATACAAAAGTATTTACATCAAATAAAAACTGAATATGATTCCGATTAAGATTAGCATAGATCTTATCAATAAAGAGATATATTAAGTAAAAAACAACAGCAATAACATTGGACATACTTGTGTTTGAACAAACCTGATAAATAATTGTCCAAGTGAACTAAACTATAACAAAAGTGATCTGGATAATTATACATTTTTACAACTTACAAGTAATCCCGGTATAAGATAGAGCAACAATTCACCAGTTCCCCTATGTAATAAAAGCAAAAGATAAATAAGTTTTTAATTGATATTTACTGCAAAAGAATTATGTTTCTAAGAGAAAATTAAAATAGATAATTACTTCCCTGATCCTGTTACCACTCGCAGTGGAGCATAGGCCGCCCACCAACACACTACACCTAATCTTGTCCTGTGCATTCCTTTCCAGTTTTTTACATTTGATACTCATCCTATTCATGTCTAACTCGAATTCCCAACGTAATGTGTTCTTCGGCCTTCCTCTTTTCCGCTTCCCTTGACGATTCAAAGTTAGGGATTGCCTCGTGATGTAGTTTGGTGATTTCTGTAATGTATGTCCTATCCACTCCCAACATTTTTTCCTAATTTCCTCTTCAGATGGAAGATGGTTTGTCTTTCCCCACAGAAGGCCGTTGTTGATGGTATCCGGTCAGTGAATGTTGTTTATTTTGCTTGGACAACTGTTTATAAATACTTGTACCTTCTCTACGTTTCAACTACGTACAGTAGGACTGTCTTGATGTTGCTAATTTGATATTGGTTGACAGTTGTTTTGAGTCCCATATGCTCTTCAATTGTAAGAATGTGACTCTTGCTTTGCCAATCCTCGCCTTTACATCTGCATTAGATCCTCCTTGTTCATCAATGATGCTTCCCAGGTACGTCAAATATTTCACAACTTCCAGAGTTTCTCCATCAAGTGTGATTGTATTGGTGTTCTCCGTGTTGTATTTGAAAAATAGATATTTCGAAATCTATAATATTTTATTGATACATAAATTTTTGTGGTAATACATAAAGTTATGTTTCTCACTTAATTGCATAATTAGTACTCATAACCGATAGACGTTGTAACATTTCGAATAAGTAAATGCTAAAAACTAGGCCGCCGACCAGCATAGCATATAAAATATATAATTATGACACAATGATTTATCAAGAACCTCTGAATCAATCTTTTTCATGAATTATTATGTAAGAGACTTACTTTGCAATTAAAGGATTTTGTCCAAGTAATAATAATAATGGTTCCGCATTCAAGTACAAAGCACATGATGGAATGCAACATAATAAAATTAAGATAGTAGCTTTAAAAAGAAAAAAAAAGAATTAAAACTAATTGTTTAATTGGTTTCCATTTTCCAAAACTTGTAATAAAGGAAATATAATTATCAGAATAGGCCATTTATGGAGATAATTGAATGCATAAGTCTATGTAAGCTAGACCATCATTGAAAATCTGAAATAATTGAATGACCGTTTCATCCTAGTATTTAAAATTATTTAATAATTAAACTGTTAAGATTACTCATTCTTATTTATATAAGAACCTTCGTCTTAATTAAGACGAATAGTTTCACAGTATTTGGGCACCGAGTTGATGTAAGACATTAAATAGGAATAATATATTTGTAAAATCTCAGCGAATGAATTTGAAGGGAATCCAACATTTCGCCTAGCAATCTGATCCAAGCATTTTCAAGAAAATATAATCGAACATCCAAATTATCGATTGATTACATTCCCTTGAAAAAAGCTTAGACCAGATTACCAAGCGAAACGTTGGATTCACTTCAAATTCATTCACTGAGATTTTACAGACATATATTATTCCTATTTAATGTCTTTATCTTATCTAGTTTTGTTTTTTCTCTTTATTTTACATAAAATAGATTGTCTGCTATATTTGCAAGTTAAAATTACAAATGAAATGTTCCATTTTTAGGTATTAAACTTTCATTATATGATTACTAGGAAAGATTTAAGTTACTGAGCTTATTGATAATCTTAACTGAGATTTGATCAATCTTGCTAAATGTGCATCCTATGTAGATTAATATCTACTTAATCACTCAATAATATGTATTTACAATATATAAAGTACTCTTAATTAACATTAATTATCTTCATTCTAAATAGAATAAAGTACATCCTCATGACCATGTGGTGTGAGCTACTTATATTCAAACAAATAGTATATAACTATGCTTGGGCATTGAATGTATTTCATTAGAAGATCGATAAGCAAAGAACTGAAACGAAACGCAATTGGTATGAAAACTCATGAACAATAATAAACAGAAACGATGAATTGATATTTGCAGAGGAAACTGTCAAGATTGAGACAATTGATCGATAGTTTACAAATTAACTATTTACTGTATGGTTGACAGATTTCAGTGAGATAGTTTGTAATGTTGTGCTAAAATACATTCAATTATTCCCACTCGTGTTTGCATTCACTACAATAGTAATTCATTTATCCAAATGAAACTATAAGAAAGTACTTGAAACCTTTTTTAAAGTAAATTTAGAAGTAAATATCTTATTGACAGCTCAAGAAATACTGTTTCAAACAGTAATTAATCTTTATATATAGTTGAAGTCTTAAGTCAATTGAAGCTAGACCGCCATGGAAAACCTGGAAGCACTGAACGGCCGTTTCGTCCTATTGTGGGGCTCCTCAGCAGTGCGCCATTAATATGTATTAGTCTGATGAAATATATATATATGGTTTTATACTTTACAATTGGATCTCTTCACATGTTTATCAGCATTATAAATTGTTATTCATTCAGTTTGTTATATGTTATGCTTCAGGATTATTGATTCAGCTTTTAACTCAAAAGAAAAGTGTCCATAAAATCAGTTCATTCGGTTTGTTCCGTCTGGTAAATAAGCTACTGAATTAGCTAAGAAGTTTTCTAGCTATAATTAAACAACTGTTTAAATCTTCTTCATATTCAATGATTAATTATCCGATGAATGTCAATCATGAACTAAAACTAACTTCGTACTGTTAGTTAATTGTTAAATAATGTTATAAATGAAATGAATTTACCTCTGTATAGTTGAACAATCATTTTATCTTTTTTTGTACTACCATATGTCTAGAATGTAATAAAAATGAATAAAACAAGCTGTTTATATTGAATTATTATTCATTTGTCTTTTTTTTCAGAAATGCGTTATTATTATCAATACATTGACCAAGTACAAATCTGTGTACTTGGCTTATGGACATACTCTTAATGTGAGGTCCAGTAATACTACCCAGTCGTCCAAAAAGTGGAATAGAAGGCGCTGAATTGTGATCTGCATTTCATTAGCGGTATATAAAATGCCTAAAACATTGAACCACCTCTCTACTTCAGATACGTCTAGAATTGATATATGTTTTATTGGACAAAAAGAAAGTCAATTAGAAAGAAATTAACTTACATTAGTTACCATGCTATTTTTACATCTATATTCTAATTATATATACAAACGAATGAAGAGTGTATCATAAAACGAAAACTATAATCGTTCGATTAGATATGAAAGCTTTTTCTATGATTTCAATATTAATCTGTCATTCTTTGTATGAATGAATGAATTTATTTCATTATTTCATTCTCTATAATGAACTTATTTTTGTGAATATTTCAGTAAGATTTACAGGTTTTCTTTTGTTACATTTAGGTATTTTTATATAATTGAGATCATGAGTCAACTGAAGCTAGACCACTATGGAAAACCTGGAAGCACTGGACGACCGTTTCGCCCTATCGTGAGACTTCTCAACAGTGCGCATCCACGATCCCGCTTCGCTAGATTCCAACCCAGGACCTACACTTAAGTATACTAAATGTTCAATTATTTGATTGTTTCCTTTGTACAAAATGAATTACTTACTTACCTACGCCTGTTATCCTTCATGAAGGAGCATAGGCAGCTCGCCAGACAAAATGAATTATAGTTGTTCAGGGAGTCTTCTTTTAAGAAATTTAAAGCAATTAGTCCCTTTGATAAATTTCGATAGTGTAACAAGAAGACGAAGATTATCAGAATTATGTGATTGAACTAAAATTGATCTTAACTTGACTTTTTTGGTGTTGTATAAAAGTATAAAAGGGCGTATACTGAAGTTTATTGAAGCCTTAGCCATACGAAAATTCAAACCCCCTTCGTGTATTCAAAAACAGTTTGTTTTCAACTTAAATCTACCCTGGTAATATTAGCTTATTATCCAGAGTGATTAGGTTTCAAATTGTTTTGACATTATTTTTATTATTATTATTACTCTTGTCTCCTCTTAACCCCCCCCCCATTCCCAGTCTAGTTGACCTTTTATTTTTTATACATAAATGTTCTTAACAAGTATACGTGTGATCAGATTGTTCGAAATGTATTGCGCTAATATATCACATAGTTCTGATAATCTTCGTCTTCTTATTACACTATCGAAATCAGAATTATATTTGATTAAATGGACTGCATTTATGAATTATAAAAATCAACTATGCTTCTCTTTATGAATGGAACGACATAGAAAGTCCTCCTTTAGTATTTATAGAATAAATTGTTGTTGACTTTATTTCTCACTAGTCATTGCCTCAACTTCACTGAGTAACAATTAAACATTAAACTGAAAATTATTATAAGAATTGTCACAAGAGATGATGGAGAAGATTTATAGCACAGTTGGATGATTTTTGTTATTTGAGCTGGATGCTTTAGTCGACCAAACCATCCAGCTCAAAGAACAAAATTCCATCAAAATTGTCACAAGAACATTTTGAATATGTTTACGCTTAAGATGTATGTTATTGTAAAACTAATTCAGTATTACAAATATTTTTTAAAAAAAAAGATTTATTCTTACTTGTGAAAATAATGTATCACATGCGGAGAGCAATCCTAGAATAACAAACATACCACAAACACTAAACACTGACATAGCTAAACCAATTGTGGCTAATTGAATTTTGCCTAAATGTCCACAGAATGCCATACTGACAGGTGAAATCATATATGTTAACATTGATGAAATAGTCTAAAATGCAAATATATATATATATATATATATATATATATATATATATATTAATTGGGTATAAATTAATGTTGTATCTTAGAAAAAGCAACTTAGTTAAACCAACCAATAGATTTCGCTCTCAGTATATTGACACAAATCGGAATTAACTTTACACCTTGTACTATTCACTAGCTAGTTGGATCTCAAGTTATCTTGATAATTTGAAAATTTCCCATATTGTGATTTAGAACAACATATATAAGCGAAAAATATTGTTTTGGATTAAATCCTCATCAGGTTTTACTCTAATATACAGTAATATTCATATGCACATACAAAATTATTAAACCAATCAAGGTAGTTTATGAGTCCATGATAACAGTGGAATAGATTTCATAAATAAACATAATCAGTGAAACGTGAAAATTGATAGTGTGATGATAAGTGTACTAGTTGTGATAAGAATAATAAAGGCTTGAATCAATGTTACACAAGGGGAAGTATGTCAATGATTAGACAAATATAGACACTGAAATAACATTCATAAAAATTATAAGATTACGCAATAGGAAGTGTTTAGATAATTAGACCGTGAAACGTATATTTGAGAACAAAGAAAATCGTACGACAGGGTGAAGAAGAATAAACGAAAAAAGAGTATAGAAAATAAAATCGTTTGTTAAGGCCAAGGGACAGATAAAGTTGTTTCAAGTTTCCTATGAATATAAAGACTTGAATTGTTGGCTCGAATTCCTATAGCTTCTACTATGTGTAAGAAACGAAATCGAACCGCATAAGGAAAACTAGTCGGAATACGATAAATAACTTTAAATGATTTATTTCTATCTACTACATGACCGCTATCGATCAAGTGTGATAGAGCCGAGCTTTGTATTGTCTTGACACTACCTTTCCCTAACCACGAAGGGTGGTTTCACTAGCTCTTTGGCTCAGTTGTCTGGTAGTGCGCTCAGCATAGCTTTCTCCACAGGAGCAGCTGAACTCGTAGATAAACATGGAAGTGGTATAATCAGGTATCTTATCCTTTAGTTGAGGAATCACCATAGATCGGGTGGAGTACGATAGATAGGGATCGGTTGTATTAAACGTTCTCTTTACTGCTTTAGTCAGTCTATCATGTAGTACATCACCAGCTACATCTCCGTTGAATTGCAGCTTCAGGAAAAGAGGTTTCTTACTAGCTGTTGATAACGCTATTTTCTTGTTTGTTACACGCAAGTGTTTCTTGATAAAAAGATTTTGTTTTTACATTGATCTAAATATCTGTATTGGTTAGTTTATTCAAATGTTAAACTAATCAACATCAATCATTCAATAAATTGTCAAATGTAAAAATAAGTAACAAGAGTAGTATTTTAGTTAAATGATACTTAGTAAAGTAATCGGATTGTTTGTTATACTGTGTGATCGTTGCAAAACTATTCTTATGATAAGCAAAGATGGATAGTGGCTAGCAGTGGAATCCAGGACGCGCGTTTCGTCCCATTTTGGACTCATCAGCTGGATTTGCCTGCATCTCAGAGTTGATGTTCACACTGGGACTAGATGTATTTGATCATAAGTGACAGATGACAATGTTAATTTTATTCGACAATTTTTTTATAATTCTTTAGATATCCCTTAATTTATTCTTTAACTTCAAAGGGCTCAAAATGAAGTAACACAAATGATCTCTTTAATAGATATCTACATCTTGACTAGATCATTTTCATAGTATTTTCAATTCTATCATTGATTTTGAATATGATCAAATATCTGATCTCATATTAATTATACAATAGATATAAAGGACTTTTTGTATTCAGTATTTTAGTATTGATATTATGACTAAAGCATCAATATGATTCACAAGTGTAGCATAAGTGAATATAATAAACCTGTGAATTTATCTACCCTAAAATGTTCCCTTAGTTTCACATCTGACGATCAAATCAACAGTAGATTTCATCAAACAATCCATTTCGATTAATATTTTATATGCAATTCATTTTCCAGCAATCGTTTAAAATAAACTGGCAAAGATTTTAAAATGACGAAATTATAGTTGGTCAGTTTAAATGTCTGATTTTTACTTGTTTCGAAAAGTACTAAAAAAGTTTATATTTATACACTATAATACTGTTACACATAGAATAACCAAGATCTCGTTCACTTTAGGAATGTTATGATGAAAAATAAACCATGATATCTCTTTACTCAGTTGCAGTTAATACCATTACCGTTGGATGCCTGTTTAGTGATCTTAAGGTTAAGCGTTCGTGTGCGAGACCTAAAGCTCTGGGTTCGAATCCCCAATACGGGATCGTGGTTGCACACTGCTATGGAGTGACTAAACGGCAATCCAGTGCCCCCGCGTTCTCGTTGGTGATCTAACATTGATCCATTCCTAATCTCAATCAAAAACTCAACATTCTCTACAACGCCATACTAACCATCTTTCCTATGTTGGTAGTACTGATATGATTATATAAGTCATTAGTAACTTGTTAACCCATAATTAATGACATTGAAACTTTATTTTGACTTCTTCAGTGAAATAATAAAGAACTTCGACAGTTTAGTTAAAATAACACATTTTTTAAAACAAATTTCATCTGAAAAGAAAAGAAACAGTGAAAACTACGTTATCTTCTTATTCACTTACAATAGGTACTGCTAAACGCATTAAATTTTTTAATTCATATAGAAATCCTAATGGATACATTTTTCTTAATAATCTTCGACGATATGTAAGAGAACGAAGTACTTCTGGATCATCTGTATATAAAAAGAAGAAAAACAAGATTTTTTCTAATAAAAACTATGCTTTAAGTGTTATTTATCATTTTTAACTGTATACAATACTAAAACTATTGGAATTGAATAGAAATGATCAAAGAATTTAGAACAGTTTGAAGAGCAATCTCTTTTTTGATGAATTCATGTACATTCAGAATGGGGGTTTATGGGGATTGTAGTAATTTAATAGTTGAATCCATGAGTCGATTTGAGTTAGACCACCATGGAAAACCTGAAATCACTAGACGACTGTTATGTCCTAGCATGGGATTCCACAAAAGTGTGCATCCACTCCACGAACCTCCATTTTAATGATAATCATGATGTACTCACTAGTAACTAACTTCAATGTATATTTCCTGAAGTCCTAGTGGAAAGCCGTGACCAATGGAGTTCAACCAAGTCTGTTGTGAGGCAATTACTCAGTGAAGACAATAGTGGACGGTGGCGCAATTTCGTGGATTGGTTGAAGTCAGACATTAAAACCGTTGGATACCGGTCAGATCAGTGGTCTAGAGGTTAAGCGTCTGCATGAGAGACTTAAGATCCTGGGTTCGAGTCCCTTTGGTGAGGGATTGTATATTTTCACGATGGGGACTCCCATACCGGGACGACACGGTCGTCCGGAGCTCCTAAGTTTTCAATGATGATCTAGATTACATTTACTCATGAATCCAACCATTTCGTATACAGTCAATAAATACTACTGGTTGTGGATTGTTATTCAATAAACATTCTTTTAAAAGGGATATTTTTTACCGACTGTGACTGCTATTAGTTTATCTGAGTTTAATACTAAATAAGAAGTAAATCACATTCATCAAACTAATTGCTAAACTGCTATTCATATTTGTACAAAGAGATAAGAAGAATTGAATAGAATCAATGTACAGTCAGGAGATGAAAAGTATATTAACCTGATGATTAACACAGAGTATCATTTGATTTTTTGAATATTTATGTCAATGAATCACATCTTGTCAATGATCTTGATTTACCTTTCAAATGAAAAACATTAGTGAGTAATACTTTTTGTTTACCGGTTAACAGATTAGAAGATTTACAGCATAACAAGTTAAATTTAATTTTTGAATCATAGATGATTTACATACTCTTGAAAATTATGTTATATTGGACAAGGTTTTTAATGTTATATCCCGTGGAGATTTTTGAATGGTAACTTTGAGAACTATTTATGGACCAATATGATATGTATATTTCCTATTGTATAATTGTTAAGCAACTAAACTATTCATATTCGTGTCCCTCTTATTATAAGCTTTATTTTGACCTATAGACTATTATTATACGATTTACCATCCTTAAGTTATACCTAGTCCATTAATTACTATTCCCCACATTCACAGCCATATTTGGCCAAACCTTGTACAAATGTTACTTTCTATTTTATGGTACGTTGTGGTCTGTTTAATTGGCATATAAACCCAGTATGATTGAGAATAATGATTCGTATTGAAGAGGCTGTTATTGATGTTTTGGACTTAACTGGCTGGGTTGGGCAGAAAGCAGGACTGATAAGTACTCAATACTGCTCATACGGTTTTTCGTGCATAATTGCTCTGATTGATAATTCACTCCTCTCTCACTGGCGAGAATCAGCACGTTCATATATAAACAGGGCATGTACACACTCAATCGATATAACATTTAATTTTACTGAAAAATATTTTTCATACTAAAACTGAACTCATAGCCCTTAGTATGTTTCTCTGAATAACAAAACAAGACTAATCCGATGAAGAATAAAAAAAACTGATAAGTGAAGTTTGATAACTAGTGAAAATATATAGAAAATCTCATTAGATACATAAAACTTTCAAGTCAACCAATAAGGTTAAAAGTCATTAACGAATAAGGTAGTTTCAAAATAAACTGTAGATTCTTAGTCACCAACTGCCTTTACGTAATAAAAACTAACTAACCTTCAAAACATTCAAAACAAATGTCACATAAATATAAATACTTGACTTAATCCAACTTGTTCTTTGTAGTAGTATCATGATACTTATTCTTGTTACCAGCCAAATGTCAATATTCTGTTTTATTAGATAAATATTATTTATCTTACCGTTATTATTTGTTCTAGCTATTTAAAAATACATTAGTTTAAATCAACCGGTTGACTACAATTATACTCATCCGATTTCAGTTCAACAGTAGAATGATATCACCAAATACTCCACATAAACCATATGCTTTAAAGTTGAGCACATATACTTCACAAATAAGTTATACACTTTCACGAAATACGATAGGACTGCATGATGTAATTTAGTTTTCATTAATTATGTTATTTCTTGCGTATTATCTCACAATAATTACGCACTTAAGCCACCAAATGCCCTGGTAAGGTCAATGCTTCAAAGTTGAGCACATAAACTTATACTTCGCATGTAAGTTATGCACTTTTACGAAATACGATAGGACTGCATGATGTAATTTAGTTTTCATTAATTATGTTATTTCTTTCATATTATCTTACAATAATTACCCACTTAAGCCACCAAATGCCCTGGTAAGGTCAAGAGTGGTGAGAGTCCGCTCTCTCTCTCTCTCGAAATGCTCTCACATGGCCACGCGTATATAGCCTCTGCCAGGGAAGTCCTACTCACTGCCTTCTCTCGGCATTACTGTTGTTTACGAAATTGAGAGGACGAAAAGCGAACGTCCGGCGTTTTAACCGGGTTCGTGGACACTACGAGTCCACCTAGGGGAGTTGGAAAACCCTCATTTCAAACCAATGGTGCACATGGGCTGGCTCCATTATCCTGATGGAACAAATGGCGTATGAATCAATGGTTGGTCACCGGCTACCATGGGACTGCATCTCTTCACGATGCTCCACTACCTCATGGATCAGACCTTTAAGTCAAAGGCTCGGGGTGTGATTCCCTAAGAAAACCACCTGTTTCGGTTTGAGCACCTGGACAGTATCACAGCCCTCACACAAATCAAATGAGATTTGTGTGTTGCATATCAATCTGGTGCCCGTTTGTACCAATATCTATGTGTTTAAATAAAATAATAAAATAAATAAAGCAATTCAGAATGAACTCAGTTTACCTTCGATTTCAGTATCTTTTTTGAAGAGATCAATCAAATATCGACAATGTTTATTTTTCCTCATAGATACAATCATTTTATGATGACACTATTCTAATAAGGTATAACTTATTGATAATTCTTTCTTATATACAAGAAAATGTTTTTTTGTGTTTTTTTCTGTCTTCACATATATAATGAGTTTTATAAATTATCAGTAGTATAACTGTTATTGGTGATAAATATATTTTTGCATAATTTGATTATACCTTTTTTTAGGTTGAACCTTTTTTTCCATTGGAAATAAAAGAAAATTAAACTTAACTATTTAAATAACCAATAATATAAAAATATAAGTGAAATGAAACCTTCATAGAGTAGTTCAGTACAACACTACATATAGTTGGTAAGTGAGTATTTCACTTTAAATGTAGTATATAACCTTAGTAACTATAACCAATAATTTCTGTTGATTTAAATATTTATAAGACTTGAAGTATTCTAAATATTTAAATAACATAGATTGTAACCCCCCCCTCTTCAGATTATGTTGATTTTTGCTGGAATGCAGAAAAAATTATTGAGAGTTTACCATATATTTAAAAAATGTCCAATAAGAACAGTAGTTAAGGAATTTTTAGATCATAATTATAAAAATAAGATTTTATAAGGACAGATGGTGGCTTACTGATAATATCGAAGCAATCCGGACAAAATGAATATATACCAAATGAGACTGATCAATTGCAGTCTTAAACATCAATGGGAAAATTTAAACAACCAGTACAAATGAGCTAAGCATCGGCTGATATATATATATATATATATATATATATATATATATATATATATATATATATATATATATATATATATATATATAGATATATGAGCTGTTGATGTAAACCAATGACCTTTTTATGGTTAAAGATGGTTTAGTGATAAGTTATACTCTAACAGTTTATTTCCAAAGTATTTCAATGGTTTTAATAGGAAAAATGTAAAGGAATAATATTCAATCGCCTCTCTACTGTTCTCAAATTAATAAATACATTTAAAATTTCATTTATACTACTGATTATTTTATTGATAGCGTAAAGATGAAGTATCGCAGGTTCTCAACATTATACTAAGCAATAAATAATAATTTACTAGAAGACAGTTCGAAAATATAATCTATATTTGATAGATAGACCTATTTATCTTTATTTTAATATCAGATCTAGTGAAGTTTGAATTCACATGCTGTTGTTTACTTGTATCAGAACTCAGTAGCTAAGTGGATAACGCGATGGCGTTTGACTAAAGTGTGTAAGAAAAGTACTTATGCTCATAAAACAGAGACGAATACAGCACCGTAGGAAAAAAGCTAATACTTCAATGATTACGTTTAAAAATGACAGTGGCATGATTAATCGAATCAAAAAGGATAGAAGTAAGATATCTAAAAGTCGTCTGATTGTGATAATAATTATTCTCTAGGACAGATATCGATTAACGACATTATCTGAATCAAATCAGGTTTCAACTTGTATCATTTCAATGATCGTTTATCAGCTTATAGGTTTCTGTAAAAATAAATAAGGCAATCAAAGATTTACCTAAAAGATTACATGTCAAATATTTTTCACTAATTCAATAATCTATCACTTTATTAAACTCAATAGGTCAATCAACAAATAAACAGAATACTCAACATTTACATTGATTTATCTAGATTCATTAGATGAAACTGAATTTATTTACATATTCCATAGGGACGCAATTATTAAATTTAAACTGGTTAGCGTTTTCTTTTTAACGAGTTGGTTTTCTACTGGATGGGGTCGCTAACCCCATGCCCAATCCCCCTCCTTTATCAGGGCTTGAGACCGGCAGTAGCCCCCGGAGGAGCTACAGGCGGAGTTAAGTTTTAACTAATATAGTAAAAAACTACATTCAAATTCTCTACCTTTCAAATGTCTCCTAAACTTGAATCATATTTCATTTCTATTAATCTTCATTTGATATTTACTTTTAGACTTTACTATTTAGATTATTATTATTATGAATAATATTGGGTTTATTTTTATGATACCCAATTTTTTTAGTTTCTATCGTTTATCTAAACTAAATTTTATTTCTATTTTAACAACTTTTTTCATACTAATCCATAAACACTTCTTTCTCCATTTGATCTTTTTTCTTATTGATTAGTCCCCCCTCTTATATTTTTTAAATATTTGGGCACTCAGTTTGGTGGTAGGATGTTAATATTCCTTTTTATTACAGTATATCATTATTATCATATCTTATTGCTTAAATATGAAGTAGACATATCAAGATAATAAATTGTGTTATTATTATTAAATTTTTTTCTATTTTTTTTTCTTTTTGGTGATGGTTACTGATTTGTTTATTTATATATATATCAGTTGAATGAATAAAATTGATTAGAATAATCTTATATATACTTACTTACTTACGCCTGTTCCCCCTCATCGAGAAGCATAGGCCGCACATCAGCATTCTCCATTCAACCCTGTCCTGGGCAATCCTTTCCAGTTCTTTCCAGTGAACATTAATCCTTTTCATATGTGCTTTTATTAATCTTATATATACTGAAAATGTTATTCTAATAATATTTATTATGTTATAAAGGTTTTATGATTAAATTAAATGATAGTTTCTGTTATATCCCCTGGTGAATTATGAATGGTAACTCTAAGGACTATTTATCGACCAATGTATTATGCCTATTTCCTATTGTACAATTGTTACGTAACTAAACTATTCATATTCGTGTTTCTCTTATCATTAGCTTTATTTTGATCTTTGATTTATTATCATACGATTCTTGAGTTCTAATCAGTTTATTGATTACTTTGGTTTGTATAAAAACTCAGTATGTTTGTAAATAATGATTCATATTGCCGAGGCTGTTATTTGTGTTCTGGACTTAACTGGCTGGGCTAGGCAGATAGGAAGGACCGAATAGCACTCAAGACTGCTCGTACGATTTCAAGTATCATTTGCGTCCGATCAATAAATTCACTCCTCTCTAATTGCACGTTCATATATATTACGAGCCCATACGTTATAACAGTTTCTTAAATGAATTTAAACAAATTTGGATAAATGTAAATTTAGTGAAGTATTTTATTTATTCATTTATTATATTTACAAAAAACAATTGAAATTTGATAATATTTATCAGTGGTCTATCGGTTAAGTGTTCGTGAGCGAGACTGGCAGGTCCTGGGTTCGAACCTGGCAAGGCAGGATCGTGGATGCGCACTGCTGAGGAGTCCCACAATAGAACGAAACGGCCGTCAAGCAGTGCTTCCAGGTTTTTTATCGTGGTCTAGTTTCAATTGACTCGTGATTTCAACTATATAATATTTATTTGTTATGTAATGACTTGAGAAAACGTTTGATAATGTGGATAAGAGAACTATATGGAAATTTCTTTGACATTATGATGTACCTGAAATGATTATCAATAGGGAATTCATGCAGTGGACCGCACTGTAAAGTCATGCATGGAGAATAGATGATAGATACGTACTAAGTATGGATAGGAGTCAGACATAGCTGCTTACTCTCCTTTTTTCTCTTTGTTCTGGAGGTTGACTGGATTATGAAGACTTCTACATATGAGAGGAAACACGGGATACAATAGACAGTTCGGAATCAATTAGAAGATTTGGACTTTCAGATGACCTGGCCCTTCTATCCAATACACACCAATGAATACAGATGAAGGACATATAGAACTCTGAACAACTGTCAACCAACATCAAAGGCAGAATTTTCAATATGAACGTCGAGACAGTCCTACTGTATGGAGCTGAAACGTAGGGAACTATCACAACCATCATCAAGAAGGTGCAAGTATTTATAAACAGTTGTCTACGCAAGATACTCAATGTCCGTTGACCAGATACCATCAACAACAGCCTACTATGGGAGAGGACAAACTAGCTTCCATCAGAAGGGGAAATTAAGAAAAGATGTTGGGAGTGTATAGGACATACATTACGGAAACCACCAAATTACATCACGAGGCAAGTGCTAACTTAGAATCCTGAAGGAAAACAGCAAAACCGAAGACCGAAGAACACATTACGTTGGAAATCGGAGACGGACATGAATAGGATGTGTATCAACTGTAAAGAACTGGAAAGAATTACCCAGAACAGAGTTGGATGGAGAATGCTGGTGGGCAGCTCATGGTCTTCCATGAGTGGTAACAGGAGTGGGTAAGTAAGTAGATCTTGATTTAAAGGCAAAAGAGCACTACACGTTTATTTCGACCTAGTTTGAGATTCTTTAATTGTGTGCACTAAAGACCTTATATGGGATCGGATTCAACGCCTTCTACTCCTGATGAAATCATAAATCTTTTGTATCGTTGACTCTAAAATCTATGGTTCATATTTTCAACTTTAAGTAACTCATGATATAGACAGATTATCAACCAATCCTGTTATCGATCACCGTCACACTCCTGAAATGATTAAAATTCAACCACCGAAAATTCTCGAATGAAAGTACTTCATTTAATTACCAATCTTTGAGTTACATTCGAAGATATCTTGGATTATCGAGAGAGTCAATTTTAATTCGGTTTATGTATGTTGGTAAGTGTAAATTCTGTTGATTTAGCAAACAAATCTCCATGTTTTCCACTTTAATGCTGTTGTATTCTATCCACCGGTTATAGTAGGGTGTGACCTCTAAAACTTAGCAGCCTATTATTAATGTTTTCATATCTAGACAAACCATTAATTATTCAAATAGATAAACTAATAACGGTGTATTTTGAGAATTCAGTGGTTTTATGTTTTTGACAAGAAGGGAAAACGTATACATATGAATGTACAATCATAAATACTAATCTGTCAATGAGTGAGTTTTGTCAACCATAAAATTCTTCAGAAATTCCTATCAATGTCTTTCAATCAATGCTCTTTAAATGTAAACCGAATTGTAGGTATTCTTATGACTTACAGTTATTCACATTCAATGCCATAATGACAATGTTTTCTTGATGAAAAAATTACCACTAGATTTTACTGGATACAAAGACGATTTCAAAAAATTAAGATTTGAAGTAAACAGAAAACTGAACAGATTTCTGATAATGTATTTAGTAATTTTCAACACTTCTTTCTCTCTCTCTATTAATCGTCCTACATTGACGTCAAATTGGAGCTACCTAATACATAGATGATATAGATTAGAATGTGCACTACTGTTTGATTACTTTACAAATGAATGCATGGACATTGCAAATTATTACTTCAGGGGACGAAAATAAAACTCCAGAAGATTCATGATGTTGGTTGAACTTCCTAGTTTACATCATAAACCGGTTTCTGTTAGGCGACCATTGGAAACCAGGAGGCATTTGGTGGCTATGTCGTCTTAGTATGGGATTTTTTGGAATTAAGCATTCAAGACTCTTTCAGTGATTGAAACTAGGGTCCTCAGATCTCATGGAAAACGCTTAACTTTGAGACGTTTGAGTCGTTATTCCATGGCATCCATTGTCAAACGTCAGCCGATTCGCGAAATCGCGCATCCTAAAAGTTAAGATCAAACTATCGTGTTGCTGATGGTGCTATAAATTTAAATACGTCACGAAATAAAATATGCTATTTTTGGTTTTATGCTGAGTTAACAGTCAAAATGAAAACAAATTGGCACGTTTAGATATATGATATCGTTATTAACTTACTAGCACCCGATGTAAATAATTCTATGAGGCGATTCAGTCGAAAATATTTTCATCGTATTTTCCAGTTTTAAAAATACAAATTGTCATTCTACCAGATTCATATTAAGTTTTCTTATTTTAGTTTTGAATTATCCCATAGTTAAAAGTCTTGACTGGATTTAGGTCATTCTTACAATTGAATGACCAATATCATATGTATCATGCCCCGCTTAGTACAGATCAATGTTAAATTCTCTGATTGTGAAGCATGGTGATATGGGATTGAATCCGTCAGGAAGCATCAGTTTTCCCAAGATTAGATGCATACATTTCTGATAAGTTACAGATAGAACGACACCTAGGCCTAGGGTTCTTTGTCGATTACCTCCAACCGTCACCTCAAATCAGTCTTAGTTGATAATACGTGTATCCTTCGCTGATTGTCCCATTATAGCCAATTTATAGAATAGCTAGCAGCTTATAAGTCCCGAATAGAAAAGAAAAAAACATTTCGGATTCCACTAATAACCATAGGTCATCTACTCTATGACATGAATCATTAAATTTAGCGTTTAGTCAGATATAAAAAAAAACGACTATATTTTCTTAGGTTGTTAATTCTGTCTACTTCCATGTTGCTATTATTTTAGTTACTATTTACCAAAATTCTTCTTTTTTGTAGGTTAAGTATTGCTCCGGGAATTTTATTATTTAAAATATTTTTCATTAAGACTGGTTGAGGGACTTATAAATTCATATTTCATAAGATGGATTGAATAATATTCTGCTTAAGTCGAAAAGTGTTCAGTACATTGAATCAGTTGTTTCTGTAAGTTTCGTACTAGATATTTACTGTGTTTATCCATTTATCAACTTGACTGGTCAAGCAAACCATGAGTTTAAACGTTGACTTGTATGTTAGCTTGGGTGAAATATTTTACAGAAATTCTATGTGCCATATTCGCAAAAGAAAATTCAGCTTGACAACTGATTGGTGACGATATATATCAAGAGGTCAACAGATATCCTAAAAAAACAAAACATGTCACACGTATTCAAACAGATCCTTGCTTGAATGTGAACAAAGATATAACTGCTGTTATGGTCATTTAAAATGCTTTATAATGAAAACATTATTTTTGTACATCAATGAACACAAACTAATCGTAACTTTATGAGAAACATAACTTGTTAACAATGAGTCAGTGATTATTAACTTAATTAAGCCGGAAAATTCATAAAATATTCATCATACTACTGAATTGTTCTAGATAATTTGCGATAGATATTTATCAATATAAGTGGTGATACATTTCATTTTAGAAATTTATGAAAAAGATATCGATTACAAGATTCTAATCTTATTATGATATATTGCAAACCAATTATTTGGTAGTTTATATAGTAACTAAATAATTCACTAGTAGACAATGTATGGGGAAAACTTAGAACGCTATATCATCAATAGCAAATACTCTTGTTATCATTGAATAAAATTACTAAGTACTTGCAACGTGATTAATATAACTCTACACTACGCAATAGTAGAATAGAAAACTCGTTTGTTGTGTTTTTTATTTCGTTATGACTAACAGAGATTATTCAGACAATTAAAGACTTGAATATAAGGGAAAAGAATCCGGAAGCATAAATTGTATGTTCAACATTTTCAAAATTAACGAATGAATTAAATTACTCATTTTTATAATAATTAAATTCTATTCAAGATACTTCAGATCCAATGGCCAGACACTATCAGCAACATTCTACTGTGTGAGAGAACAAGCCAGATTCCAGTGGAGGAAGAAATCAAGAAGAAGCAGTGGAAGTGGACAGGACACACATTAAGGAAATCACCCAACTGCGTCACAAGGCAAGCCCTCACATGAAATACTGAAGGCCAAAGAAAAAGAGGAAGACCAAAGAGCACATTACGCCGAGAAATGGAGACAGGATGAACAAAAGTTGGATAGAACTAGAAAGGAAGGCCCAGGACAGAGTAGGTTGGGGGAATGCTGGTCGGCGGCCTATGCTCCATTGGAAGTAACAGGCATAATTAAGTAACTAAGTAATAATAATTAAATATAGAACAAAAAATTGAATAATTTATTCATTATATATGTAAATTATCTAATTTACCAACCGTTTATACTCTTTTGTTTAAAATCAAATTATATATCATTCTTGTACGAAATAACATTGTACATTGAACATTTGTTTAAATCAAAAAGGAAAAAGATGGTGAAGAATATTTTTATTTTTAGAAGTTATTCAATAAACTACTGAATTTTTAATCAACAGAATAAATAGTTATTTTAATAAATTCAAGTAATGTTCAATATATTACACTTTATAATAATAATAATTATTATTATTTCTGACAATTAATTAATCATAGCAACAACCACAACAAAAATCGATATTTAAAACAAACCATGAAAACAGAAACCGAAAAAAATGTATGAAATATTTTCAATTACATAATTTTCAGGTTTTATTTTCAATGTAAACTTGTCTCATTTTTCATAAGAGTAGCTGATTTTATAAAAATTGAATAGTCTATTTGTTTATTTATTTATTTTTTCTAAATATGAAAATGAATATCGAATTGCATAGCAACAAACAAACGAAGATAAAAAAAAAGAAAGAAAAAAAGCCCATAAAATATGAATGAAATTATATTTTTCTCAATTATAATTTAATCAACAAGTATTTGAAAAACAATAGAACCTTCATTTGTATTAATATTAACATGAATATTTTTTGCTAATACATAACATTTAATCCAAATAATAACATGACGTTTAGGATTATGAAAATGTACAAATACTAATGGTGATTGATAACCAGCTTGATTTAAATAAGGATAAAACATTGAATCATATATACCATAATTTTTATTACACCAATCTATATCAGTTTTTAATGTATTATGATATTTTAATGAATCTGTATCATAATAACATATTTTACCTAAATAATCTGAATCAAGTTTAGTTAAACCTTCACATTTAAGTAAAACATGAGTATAATTATGCAATGGTATAGGTAACCAACCATAAATGCGATTTAATTTTATAGCAAAACATGGTTTACCTTCATGATAACCATAACCATTTTTTAAATTACATGGACCACTTGCATCTAAATTAAATCGACATGGACGACGCATATCTAATAATTTTGGATTATCTTCACATGATGCAAACATTCCACCAATTATATGATATTGATAATATGATAAAAATCCAGTCATTTCATCAATCATAGATGAATATGATACAGGATTTGATGTATGAAAATGAATTAAACTTGTTAATAAATTTGAATTTGGTATTATGGATAAACCTGGATTTAATTTTAATTGATTATTTAATCCAGTTAATTTTGGATAATCTTTTAATATTGTAAAATAAAATAATATATACATATAAATGATAAAAAATATACAAATAATTAAATAGAAACTAATTAAATAAAAAAATTTAATAAAATATTTTTTACAAATAAAAAAATTAAAATTAAAAAAAATTTTTGTAAAAAATTCTTTTAAAAAACATTTTTTCATGAATAAAAATTTTTTTGTTTTATATTTTTTATTATGAATATTATTATTATCGTTGTTAATCAATAATAAACGTTTTTCAAACATTAATTATTATTTTTTTGTAAAAAAAAATGAAAAACAAATTTTTTAATGAAAGAAAAAAGTAAATAAATAATTTTTTTTAAATAAAAGAAGGAAATATTTTTTTCTTTTTTTAAAAAAGATGAGAATATTTTTAAAGAAAAAAAAAGAAGTCAAATTGTGTATGGTATATGTTTTTTGAATTCTGTGTTGAAACAAATAAACAAAACTAATTTAGTTTATACTATTTATTCTATTTATTTATTTGTTAATGGTTGAATTGTAAAGTATTTTTTTTCTATTTAAACATTTGATATGTCTTTATGTTCAATCTAGATTGTTATGTGTAAATTTGTGTATCTATGTGAGTAACAACAACAACAACGATAACAACTAATAATAATGACAGAGATATAGAGAGACAAAAATTTGTAGCCTAGACATTTTTTTTTGGTAAGAATGTAAATTTGATTTTTGTTTATTTTTTTTTATCAAAAATAAATGAAATAGATAAGCTAAACAAAATTTCAGCTTTATTATTTATTTATTTCTAAGTAATCCATGTGTTAGAGTACTTACAATGGTTTATTAGTAAAATAATGAGAAGAAAGTGGATGAATCTATATATAAATATATTGAGTAAAATGGTTTTTTATCGGTTGACTACTATAAACCTTAAATCGTAACGACAAATATCTGTTAAGAGAATACGTTACGGAAGTTACTAAGTATCACCTGGTCAACTTCAAGAACAAGTAAGTTTTATTCCTCAAGTTTTTTTTCATTTATCTAAACATTGGTACAAGAAGGCGCCGAATGCATATGCTCCACACAATGACAATGAGGCTAGTAGTAGTTATCATTGATTTGAGCGAGGACTGTGATACTGTCCGGGTGCCCGAATGGAAGCAGGTGGTTTTCTTAGAAGGCCATATGCGGAGCCTTTGACCTGAAGGTCCAATTCATAAGGTAATGGAGCAAACTTAGGAGATGCAGTCCGACAACAGATTCATATGCCATTTGTTCCCTCAGGGTCCTGGAATCCATGTGCACCATTAGTTTGGAATCATGATTTTACAACTCTCCCAAGTAGACCATCCGTATCCACCAACCTGATTACAGCTCAGAATATTCGCTTTTTGTCCTCTCAATTTCGTGAACAACCCCTGTTGCCACGAGAAGGCAGTGAGTAGAACTTCCTTGACAGTGGCTGTATACGTGTAGCCATGTGACAGCGTTTTACAAGAAAGAGCGGACTCTCCTCAATCTCGGCCGTACCAGGGCATTTCTCAAGTATCGGTAGAGTTGACAGAAAGTTTCTGTAATGTTTCAAATAGGGTTATAGAACTAAGTTTCGACGTAGAAATAATTCGACTCAATGAAACCCCAAGATCTGGAAAAGACATATATATATATATATATACCATTGCTTGTTTTTTGTCAGTCTTTTAATTCAGTGACTGTGTCCTAGACAAAATAATAAAAGAGTAGTGTAGAAAGCCTCCAAATCTTCTGAAATTCAATCACTAAGACACATATTTTATTAACTGAAACGTTTTATGTGTAAATATTTGTTTAACTTCAATGTTCTTTTAGCTTTTATTATAGACCCTAACATAATGAAACATTTTCAAACGATTACCAGAATGAGATTAGTTGAGCTACTTATATAATTAACAAATCAATAGTTTTACATGAAAAATAAATTCCAATTAAAATATCTCTTTGTTGTATTGTTTTTAATAAGTTCGTGAGTGTGAATTCCCTCTTAGTGTATGTTTGTACCTCTATGAAGACCACTAAACCATTCACAATCGACTGAAGCTAAACCCATTAACTCCTTGTACATAAATGAATAGCATTCTAACATGTCCTTAAATCATTACATCAAGCAGAGATAAGATTCAATGCCTCACAGTGTGAAAGCTGCTCAAGCACTGACGTCTCCACGACAAAACATTAAGTCGTCTACAAATGATTTAGTATCCTCACGCTCATACCACAATTAGGTATCGTCGACACGATATCGAATAGCATTCTGCTCATTGTGAGATGTAAAAGTCATGGATACATCCCTGTATCAAGTTATGATTATGAACTGTTGAGATTAAGACTTAATCTAGTCCTTCTATGTTTTTAACTATTCCCAAAATAACGCCAATCAATTAATAAATCTGTTTTCAGAAAATGTATTTGTTTTAAATACAAGCTTTTATTCACAGTATATAATGAAATAAGAATAAAGTACTCTCATAATCTACAAGTTAATAAAATATACTTTTGTTTCAATAACAAAAAATGAATCCAACAACTTTAGGCTTTTTGGAAGATTATCCGATCATACATTAGCTGATATAGGAATGATTAAACAAGGATTTTATACTATACAAACAATGATTATTAAATTAGAGTTTATAGATTATCATTGTTCATTACAAACGTCGAACAGTTGACAATGGAATAATATACACAGAGAGTGGTTATAAGTGTTATATCACGTAACTATTGAGTAAGGAATTACTATGATTTATTAAACTATTGTATTGTCAACTAATTCACTAACAAAACATTAAGTTTTAAATAAACTAAGAAAAGAGAAAGGATCTTTAATCTATCATCTGAACTTCATAAAATATGGTCATGCATAGAAGATCAGAAGGGCTTTTGCGAATATTTCAGTATTTTCATACTTGAAATCATGAGTCAATTGAAGCTACACCATCATGGAAAACCTGGAAGCACTGCTTGACGGCCGTTTCGTCCTATTATGGGACCCCTCAGCAGTGCGCATCCACAATCCCGCACTCGTGAGATTCGAACCCAGGACCTACCAGTCTCGCGCCAGAGCACTTAACCGATAGACCATTGAGCCCATAATAGAACGAAACGGCCGTCCAATGCTTCCAGGTTTTCCATGGTGGTCTGGCTTTAATTGACTCATGATTTCAACTATGAAAATATATAGAAGAATTCAGAATCATACTATTTTTAAATATGATTGTCGATTTCAATTTATATATGACTATAGAATTACAAGGGAAAATAAAAATACATTTATCAAATTAGTATAAATTATTACAGTTTTGTAATTATATCTAAAATGAAAACACTTTCACTTAGATATCGATGTTTAGAAACAAAAGCAAATCATTGAACTTCCTTGGTCCAAAGTATAATAATAATAAGGGATGACGTTAACAGTTTATTTATCAGCTATATAAAGTAATAGTAGATGAAGCATAATGCTTAACTTAACACAACAAATATCAGTAATTATATAAATAAGTATTGAAAAAAACATTGAAAGGTTATCATGTACAAATTTAGCCTTCACTTATACAATTGAAACGATTTATTATGAATATTATCAGACGAAGATATTTTCATTTAGTGAAGAAAATAACTAACTAATATCCTAATTCATGGTTGTTATTAGTCTTTTTTGAAAGCATAACAAAACATTATAAGTAGAGATGAATAGTGGCTAGCAGTGAAGTACAAGACATGCGTTTCGCCCCATTCGGGACTCATCAGCTGGATGTACCTGCATCTCAGAGTTGATGTCCACTCTAGGACTCTAAGACGAAGGGCGCGTCCTGGATTTCACTGCCAGCAACTATCCATCTCTGCTTATAATGTTTGTAAACTAAGGCTATATCAAGACAATGCGCACAGTATGCACATATACTAATTAGAGACTGACCAGTTGCAGTCCTAAACATCAATGGGAAGATTCAACCAAGCAGTACCTAGCGAATTTATAACAAAACATTTTTTGATTGGATAATACAAAATGAAAGATGAAGTTTACTTAATCGTACTTCAAATAATCACTTAATATATGAAGATAGTTTTACTACTTGTTAATATTAATGAGAAAAATAACAAAGTGAAAACAGCAATCTGATCTTAGTTTTGAAATTAATGCGAAATATGGAATCAAGGACCTTTAGTTATTACTCAATACAGTCTATATGAGAGTTATTAATGTTTGATATATATATATTATCAGATGGGGTTTTGTGGATATTATAGTAATTTTGATAGTTGAGATCATGAATCCACAAAACGCCTTCTGATAATAATCAACATATGCTCACTAGTGACTGGCTCCATGAGTTATTTCCTGGAGTTCTAGTGAGAAGCAGTAACCAGTGCAGTTCAACCAGGTCTGTTGGGAGATATCAACTCACTGAAGACAATTAGTGAACGGTTGCTCAATTTTGTGGATTGATTAAAATTGGACATTAACACCGTTGGATGCCGGCTAGCTCAGTGGTCTAGTGGTTAAGCGCTCGCGCGCGAGACTGATAGGTCCTGGATTGGAATCTCGCGAGACGGGATCGTGGATGCGCACTGCTCCAGTATCGTCTCACAATAAGACGAGTTGGCCATCCAGTACTTCCAGGTTTTCCATGGTGGTCTAGCTTCACTTGACTCGTGATTTCAACTACATAAAATTACTAAAATCTTCACAAAATCCCCTTCTAAAAATGATGGTTTACAAATATTGATCATATAATTTTGTGCATTAAATATTTTTAATTAAAGAAATATTAGGCGATTGAAAATAGAACTTCAGAAAGCCCTGGAATTGAAATTTCTGCTGATTTTAACTCGTCAGAAAGGTTTTTACATGCATTCTTTGAAGAAATGTTAATCTTGAAAAGGAATTCAAAAACATCCTACCAACTATAATAGAATAGTCTGTTACCATCATGCTATTTAAGTTACGACTAACACCTTGTGAAAATAAGTTGTCAGTGAGTAACAATTACTGTCATGTTGTTTAATCTTTAGTGATCATATAAATTTAATTAATAAATTACCATGTGACTACTATATTAATTGAATTGATTTCATGGTACACTTTATTTGATGTTACATGTTTGAATGCCCTGAACTCAGGTGGTGGAGATGGTGGAGAAGATTAGTAGCTTAGATGGATGATTTTGATGGAGTTTTATTCTCTGAGCTGGATGGTTTGGTCGTGGAG